>NC_026003.2:16402901-16479687 GCF_000442705.2 Elaeis guineensis | reverse complement strand
GGTACGTCGATTATGCACACGTTCAGTGAGAAAAATTATGATATATTATGATTCAAAGTGTTTGATACAGATCGGATTTTTTTTGCTCTCAGCCTAACTATGTTTCAGTGGGCCCCGCCAATGGGATTATACGTTGGTTTCAGTGGATCCTGCCAGTGGGAGTTGTGCGCTGGTGCTTTGTGGACCCTGCCAATGGGGGTTGTGCACTGGTATTCTGTGGACCCTGCCAATGGGGGTTAAACGTTGGTCATAGTCAAGGCTGTTGAGTTACGAGTGTTTTGAATCGAATCGGATTTATGATTATATTATATGTGAATATTTGAAAATATTTGGTTTGTATTAAATCAGCATGAAATATACTCTTATATTTATTTGCAGCATTATTCTTGAAAATTTTATAATATTTGAAATATCTGGTAGAGATACTTGTTACTTACTGGGCTGTCTAGCTCATTACCTTTCTTTCTATTTTTCAGATTCAGATAATTAATTTCGAGCATGGGAAGAAATATTGGGACAGAGCTTTTAGAGGCGAGATTTAGCATTGTCAACTTCAATAAACTTAGATCTATTGTTTTTATTTTAGCAAAAATTTTATTGGACGTAAGACATTTGATTTAATTACTTGAATTACAGTTGAATAATAATTATTTTGAATTTATTCTGCTGTGATGCATTGATATCGTGATGAGATACCTTGCATGCTTATGAGAGAGTTCTTCATAAGTATGCGGTGGTTGCCGCGACCCTCGATTCACAATCTCAAGTCGGGGGCGTGACAATTAATATGGTATCAGAGCATAAGTGGATAAATTATGACACATAGAATTTGACATAGTATGAGTGTAGGTGGGTAAACATTAGGAATATTAAGACGTTAGAGAATGAGCATCATAATAAATCTATCCTAACAAATAGATAAATGAATCTAATAAGGTTTTACTACTACAAGGTTACCATGCCTCCCCGTAGAATGACAAGAACTACTCAAGGAATTGCAAGAGAGACATCACAACCACGGGATGATAGCACTCTCCATCTGACCAGTGGCACCCCTCAGGAGGAGGGAGTCATAGATCCTAATGGGAGTGCTTCGAGAGCACGTCAAGAACCAGATATGGCTCAGTTAATGCAGACCCTAATCAGGATGGTACAAGTGCAACAACAAATACAGCAGCAAATGTTTGAACAACAGCAGATACAACGAGATACACAACAACATCAGCATCCACCACCACAACATGGAGAGCAACCACTACAACAGAACAACATTTCAGAATTTAAAAAGCTTGCTCCTCCAGCTTTCAAGGGGACTACTGAACCTTTGGAGGCTGATAACTGAATAATGAAGATGGAGAAGGCCTTCGCTGTCCAAGAGTGTCTTAATGAAGAAAAGATTCGATATGCAACTTATTTACTACAAGGAGAAGCATACAACTAGTGTCAGCGACTACAGCGCAAGCATGAACAAGACGGCGAAATACTTACCTGGGAAAGATTTCGGGTTGCATTCTACGATCAATATTTTCTCGGAGTATAAGGATCCAGAAAGAGCAAGAGTTTATTTATTTGAAGCAAAAGGATATGAGTGTGACTGAATATGAAGCAAAATTTACAGAGTTAGCAAAATTTGCTCCGAGATTAGTGGATGGTAAGCAAGAACGTGTTCACAAGTTTGAGATGGGACTGAGAACTGAGATTCGAAAATAAGTGGTTTCATATGAATTGACAACTTATGCCGATGTGGTAAACAAAGCACTGATAATTGAAAGAGAAGTCAATGAAGAACGCATGGAAGGGGAAAGAAAGCAAAGAAAGAGAGCAAAATCAAATGATACACAAGGGCAGAAAAATAAAAACATCAAAAGATCAGCTAAGGGAGCAGTAGACAATAAGACTCAACAGATTGATGGTGAGCCGTGCTCCAGATGTGGCAAAAATCATGCAGACAAGGATTGCTATTGGAATACAGGTGCTTGTTTCAAATGTGGTCAGAAGGATCATAAAATTGCTAGCTGCCCGCTAAATACTGAAAATCAAGTTGGCCAAAGAACTTATGAAGGACAACATAAGGGTGGTGGACAGATTTCTAAAAATCAGGGAAGAGTTTATGCGCTTACTCAACAGAATGCACAGGCTTCCAATACAATGGTGACAGGTATGAAAAATTTCGAGGACGAAATTTTTTTTTAGGGGTGAAGAATATTATAGCCCAAAACCTAGCCCAACCAAGCCCAGCCCAGCCCAGCAGACCCAAGCCCAAAAAAAAAAAAAAATAGGGGAATCAAACCGGGAAGAAGACTCCTATCGGAGTCTTCTTCTCCGGCGAGACCCAGGCGAGATCGGAATCCTAGGACCCCTCGGAGTCCTAGGATCCCCTATAAGAAGACCTCCTCCTCCCTTGAGACCAAACATCGGCCTCCTCCCTCTCTCTTTCTCTCCGTTTTTCTCGATCGAAGCCGCGGACACCGTTCGGTTTCTCACCGTGATTGCTCGTCGGTGAGGTCACCGAAGGCCGGGGTGAGTCTTCCTTTCCTTCCTCTCTTCCTTCCCTATCTTTCCGTACCTTGGCTTGAGGCAGCCGGCGACGAGTGTCGCCGATTTTCGGTCGGAAAAGAGACCCTGTTTTTGAGCCTCTTTTTCTTTGATTTTCCAGCACCGACGATCGTAATCGACCGCCGGCCATACTCCTCCGTGACCGGGGAGTGGCCCCCGTCTGCCGCCCGCCTCCGCGTGGCGGCCGTGGCCTGAATGGCTCGGCAAAAGGATGGGACGCCGGTCCCCTGTTCCGGCGCGGGAAGATCTAAGAAGAAGAAGAAGAAGAAGAAAAAAAGAAAAGAAAAGAAAAAGAAAAGAAAAGAAGAAAAAGAAGAAAAGAAAAGAAAAAGACGAAAAAGAAGAAAAAAGAGAAAAAGAAAAGAAAAGAAAAAAATAAATATAATAATAATAATAATAATAATAACAAAATATATATATATACTTATATATATATATAAATAAATAAATAAATAAATAAATAATAAAAAAATGATAAGAGAGAGAGTTTCTCTCTCTCCTCTCTCTTCTTTCAGTCTGAACCCTGACTTTCTCTCTCTGGAATTGAACTTTCTCTCTCTAAAATTTTCTCTCTCTAGTTGTTTCTCTCTTTGATGGATTTCTCTCTCTCTAAAGTTATTCCTCTAGGATTAGCGTAGTGGAAGGCTTCATCTGATGATTTTGATCGAGTTTAGGGAAGAGTCTGATTTTAAGTGAGGTTTTGATTTTGGAATTTGTTAAATTTAATTTTGAATTAAAATTAATATAAAAATATAATTTTGGATAATAGGCACGGAAGAATCTCCTAGAAGTTAGTCGATTTATTCATTCAGTGCTCCGTGAAAGGTAAGTAATGAATCATCTTCTCGAGATATTCCATATTTATTCTGAAAATAAATAATTATTCTCTAAAATTATGCATGATTTATGAAATTATGTTTTGAAAGAAAAGTGCTTTTGAAATATTATGGTACATCGATTATGCACACGTTCAGTGAGAAAAATTATGATATATTATGATTCAAAGTGTTTGATACAGATCGGATTTTTTTTACTCTCAGCCTAACTATGTTTCAGTGGACCCCGCCAATGGGGATTATACGTTGGTTTCAGTGGACCCTGCCAGTGGGGGTTGTGCGCTGGTGCTTTGTGGACCCTGCCAGTGGGGGTTGTGCGCTGGTGTTTGTGGACCCTGCCAGTGGGGGTTGTGCACTGGTATTCTGTGGATCCCGCCAATGGGGGTTAAATGTTGGTCATAGTCAAGGCTGTTGAGTTACGAGTGTTTTGAATCGAATCAGATTTATGATTATATTATATGTGAATATTTAAAATATTTGTTTGTATTAAATCAGCATGAAATATACTCTTATGTTTATTTGCAGCATTATTCTTGAAAATTTTATAATATCTGAAAATCTGGTAGAGATACTTGTTACTTACTGGGCTGTCTAGCTCATTACCTTTCTTTCTATTTTTCAGATTCAGATAATTAATTTCGAGCGTGGGAAGAAATATTGGGACAGAGCTTTTAGAGGCGAGATTTAGTATTGTCAACTTCAATAAACTTAGATCTATTGTTTTTATTTTAGCAAAAATTTTATTGGATGTAAGACATTTGATTTAATTACTTGAATTATAGTTGAATAATAATTATTTTGAATTTATTCCGCTGTGATGCATTGATATCGTGATGAGATGCCTTGCATGCTTATGGAGAGAGTTCTTCATAAGTATGCGGCGGTTGCCGCAACCCTCGATTCACAATTCGGATCGGGACGTGACATAGATAATAATAAAAAAATTTACTAATTTAATATTTATTTAAAAAAATTACTAAAATAATGATCTTTCAAAATATTTAGCAAACTACTGTCTGGAATAAAATCATCCTATCATAAGATGACTTTGTGTACTGACTCAGCACCTTTACTGCAGTCCTACTGCTAGCATGGATACACAACATGAGTCGCCCTATGATAGGGGACTCTATAAGATGCCCTATAATAGGGCGATTCTATAAGTCGTTCTAACATAGGACAACTTATAAACAAATTATATATTATAATATTATATATTATAATATTATAATATTATATTATAATATTATATTATATTATATTAATATTTTTGTTAATATAATATAATATATTATATAATATTATTATTATAAATTATGTAGTAATATATTATATTAATATATAATTATATTATTTTCTTATTGTATATTATTATAATATAATATAATATATTAAATATTATATTATATTAATATTTTATTTTAATATAATATAATATATATTATATAATATTATTATATATAACAATATAGTGTAAAATATTATAAATATCAATATATAATATATGATATTATATTATTATACATTATTGTATTATAGAATATTATATTATATATATAATATAATATTATTATATTATATATAATATATATCATATGACATTATTATATATTACATAATATTATTATAATTATTATATTATATATATTATATATTATATATCATATAAATTATTATATATTATATAATATTATTATATATCATAATATAGTGTAAAATATTATAAATATCAATATATAATATATTATATTATATTATTATATATTATTATATTATTATAATATATTATAAATATTATATTATTATAATATATTATAACATATTATATTATATTATACTATATTTTTTATATAAATATATATTATTATATAGTATCATATTATATTATTATATTAAATATACTTTTTGAGATACAAATTCAAAATTTTCTAACCTTGTTTATAATTAACATGACAGGATATCTTAGAAATGATGGACAATCCCAAACTCCAACCATATAACCTGTATTAAGGTCAACAATTAATTTTTTGCACAACTAATAAAAATTATAACATGTACTTTCAGATTAAAAAATATAATATTAATTTTAAAATAATGTAACCCAATAGTTGATGATTATAAAATTTTTTAGCAAGAAAAAAAAAGTACAAGTATCATAACTATTGAGAGGAATATATATCAAGATATTGAGGCTTCCTCCGTATCCGTCTCTCATAAATGTGTTCATCTCTGGCCACTGGCATGATGGCTCAAGCACGATATCGATCGGTGGGGAGGGAGGTGATGGCGTGCTCGGCTATCAACATGTGTCTGGCGTCTATCTCGAAAAACTCTCAATCAATCCCTACCTCTGGCCCTCCCATGCTGATCGACGTGCTGCTCATTAGATCGATACGATATGTCTCCCGGCTCGCTCATCCTTAGTGATATAGACGCATCATCTATGGGGAGGTCGATGTCCCAGAAGCCAAGGTATGAGGTGTGCTGAGCATATGAAGAGGTACTCGGATCATCCGTCAATGGTACAGCCTGAAGTTGTCTATCCTCTGAGACGACTTGCATAGTATCAATAAAACCATCTATAACATAGGCAAGTACTCAGTCTTTAAATCGAACAGTGTCTGAATAAAATCCACTCCTTGCCATATGGTATAGCAACGTGATCCTCTGAAACTATCGGTATGAAAAGACAAACAAATATTTTTCATTTAAAAGTATACCGATAACAACATAATAAAATGAGACAAAAGCAAAATATACTTATCACAATGTCCATCACACTATCCAAAGGACGAAACCTCATCTTGGACCGCTCATGCATCAATGGTAAGATGAATCATCTAGTGATGCTCCTATACTACTACAGATATGGATCATAATAATTCATCATAGAGAGCATGGCTGGACTGGCCACAATCAAATCCTCTCACCACTTCTATGCGTCAATATGCTCTCGATGCTCTCGAACCCAATCGTGACGATGCCACCCTCGTCGATCCAACTATGGAGAGCATCACGAGTGTCACATGGTGGGGGGACGTCTTGATGTATGTCAAACTGCACATCATGCACTCCAGATAATAGATCTCCACATGTCGAAGCAAATAAGAGGTACACATGTCCTCCATACATCTGATTGATCAACAAACCTTGGGCAATACAGCCAATATCTCTGGTGTGTAAGGCACCCACACATCTGATCGTCGCACTGCTAGTCAAGTTGATCCCTCTAGTATATGATTGTGTACGACACCGGATTGCTAGCATCAGTCAGTCAAGTCTTCCATCTGTCCAAAATGAAGTCACTAATATGCAGTCATTTATCATATAAAATCAATGCTACTGGTTACATACCTGCATCCCAATAGATCAATCTGGTCATACTGTATGCCACCAAATAGGCCCTCAAAACTAGCATCATCCATATTTAATGGGTCATGTCTGCCACATCACCTTCTGCCATCGACTGGTGGGCTCCTACCTTAGGAAGCACTCAATCTAGCTATCCGACATGTAAATGCTCCCATATCCAAAGCTGAAGCAACACCAACGGCTCTACTATCTCACGTGCATCTGGTCTGGTGGCCTTACAGAGCTCGGATACAAGAAAGCTAGGGTAGCGCTGCCCCAACTCCATCGCTTACATGCATCGAGATCATGTAGTAGGGGTAAGTACAATAACTGCACTTGAAAATCGGACTTATGATGAACAGATGGCCACTGATAAAGCAAAAATAAATGCTCGTGCATGCCTCCTACGGTCTCACCATCTAGATCATCTGATAAGTGGTGGAACATGTCACGAAACCAATGAAATCTCAGTGAAGACCCCGACAATATTGTTTCTAGAGATCTAATCCCAAATAACTCCTCACATAGATCCGATCAGATAATTTGTGCAGTACCAGTGATGGCAGGCTCGTGCACTTATAATCCAAGAAGAACGGTAACGTCCTGTAAAGTGATCATCGCCTCCCCGATGCGTAGGTGGAAAGTGTGAGTCTCTTGACACCATCGCTCCACCATGGCTGTGATGAGGATCCAATCCAGCTGTATATCATAAATTCTAAATACTCCATAAAAATCAGATGTATGAAGATACTGTCGGATCCTCTCATGTGGCCGTCAGGCATGCATGACGGTCAAGCCTCTGTGTTTATAGCGTAGGGGCCCCATGTCCTCTCCAAAATATTTACTGTCACTATGGTGTCGAGTCTGGAGATAGAGCACAGCAGGATCAATCGACTCCGAATGCACATCAGAGCCTAAAGCAGCTATGTCTGAGGTGCAAAATATAAAGACGAGTAGACGACAAAGATAATAAGAAACATCAAAGATGGTAAGAAATATCAAAGACGATAAATAGCGAACATTAACAGCAGGATCATTTCATAAATTTTTGCAAGCGTTTACATGACATAATTACATAACTAAATTAGTTTAAAAAGAATACAAGCGATACGTAAAGATAGTCCACATATCACATAAAAAAAAAAAGATAAATCAGCACCATTAGGGGCATCTGCATCGGTTGTGCCCTATCTCCTTGCATAATCCACACCATACAATATTTTGGCACTCCATTGTGTCCATATCATTTTATATCCTCCTCGATTGTGGACACCCCTTTCCTTATCTTCTTATGGATAGGTATGGTATGAGTCTAGATGCAGTCCACTCAGGCCAATAACATGAACTTTCTAGAGGATGGAAGGTAGGGGCATATGACTGCTCATAATGTGCAATAGTATAGCAGTTATCAACGAACTGCTTTCAGTCCAAATTCTCACTAGCACATACAGCAAACAAATGGAAGCATAGGTAATGCAGTAACTGTCACTTCCTACATGTGCATATGCATGCCCCTAAGTCGACTATCTGTGTATAATCAGGTTTATCGAGGCTATAATGCCTTTGTCGAAATCAATCTCATACAAACATGATTGATTATAGTATTTAATCACACAATACTCCCTAGACTTCAGCTGACGTCCATTTAACTTTCATCTAATCTTATCTGTAGATATCCTACCGATCTTCTTCTTTATGTTGTAATTACACATCTGATGCTGAACCACTTCGACAAGCATTTGAAGAAAAGACGAACAAAAGTGGTAATGGGCAGTGAGCGAGCCCTCTTTAACACATTATTGAAGCTTTCAGATAGATTGATATTCATTATTCCATACCTACATCCATCTGTGTCATGCACCAGCGATCATTTACTCAGATCGTCAAGTAGATATATTTTTAGATATTGGAAGCAATTGGGCCATATTCTCTTAATGTGTTGCATGCTTCGATCAAACTTTCAGGGCTGATTTTGCTTTATAGTTTGATGGAAATAAGATAAAAATACGGCATCATGGAATCAACCATTTAAGTTAGCCTCAATATATCTAAGATATAATCTATGATACCCATATGGTACTGTCTATCCAACAGATTCATTTGAAACAACAACCAATATTCCTTTATGCTGGTCTGAAATTATGCCAATCCCCATACGATCACGTGCCATATAATCGCACAAACACCATAAAAATCATGATCAACTACTATGGCTCTCGCCTTCATAAATGATAAATGCTAAAGAATAGATACTTTAATTTCCATCCCTTCCCACAGTTATCATGAGAGTACCCTTATATCAACCATACAGATGCATTATCTCGAAACTAATCAGTGGGCGATAGAACTGGAAGCCCTAAATACATGGACCAAATGCACAAAAAATTCAGTGGAACATCTCTGTATTTGTTTCTGTTGTAGAAAATTTTATAAAATCTATCATAGTATCTTCATTGGCACGACAAACTGTAATTAGCCAAGGACCCAATATGTTATAGGACTCTATCCAACCTCCAAACAACTCACCCATAACAAGTTGTTTAGCTATCCACGTCTTCCTGTAAGATACCTCACACTGTCATGCATCATGTACGTAAGCTTGGTAAGTTGATATGGATATGTATATCTCTGTCCTAATTGATCCTCTAATGATATCGGTAATCATGTATGCATCAAGCTATGGATGATCTTACATCACATCTATATTCAAACATGTATGTGGCTCTTTATATATCATAATCTCCCATCACTGTATCTTGGTCTGAAGGAATGTATAGAGATGCCAACTGCAAGTATCAGACTGTTTACACACAATACTCCATTTAACCCTATCTGACTCAACAACTTTGAAAGGATGGTGGGTACAAATGGCACATTATTTCACGATACGTTGGACTTGTTCTTTTGACTTAAATACTATTTTCTTTCTTAACTCTTCATTCTTATCAAAAAATGGATGTTCTGGCAATGCTCCATGAGATGCGGTCTCATCATCATCAGATGCATCAACTAGCTTGAATTCAAAAATAAGGGGTGCCTCATATGGTGGGACATCCTTTTCTGCACTAGACCCCCACTATCACTACCATCAGACTCTGCATCATCATCCTCATCTTCATCATCGGTAGGATTAGGATCATAACTAACAGCGACTTCATTTTCAAATAAAATTGTATCGATCATTGCGGTTTCCATCCTCCAAGTCCGACATGTGTTGCATGTGGCTAATTACATGGTACAGGATCATAAGATTCGTGCTTTACATGCCCCACGGTAGCTGCCACATAAGTAGGACCGACCCTCGTATCATCAAATACAGTATTATATGGATATTGATATGCAGACTCTATACCTATCATATACTGAAAACTATTAGTTACTGTTGGTGCAAAAATCCACTTGCGCTAGAGAAGCTGGAGTCGAGGGAGTCGCGGTCGCCGTCGGGACCTGCAAAGGAAGTCTAAACCGGAGGTGGGGTTGCTCCGGCAAGATCCTTCGACGCTCAAGTCAGTTCTCTGCCTCAACAAGAATGGAGTGCTCGAACGGAGAATTTAGCAGAGTTTTTAGGTAAAAAACTAGAGCTTATAGAATAACGTATCTGGGACCCCCATTTATAGGCGGAAGGGGCAGTAGCCTGATAGCGATATCTGTAACCATCTGGCAGTGGGCTGTCCAGGGTCAGGCGGAGTTTGTTGCGAAGAGTAGTGGAGTGGACCCGTGGTTATCACGGGGCGTGCCACGTGGAGTCTGTCGCGGGGAGTGGAGCGGCGTTTGTTGTCGCGACTTGCCAGCGGATGGGAGAATCGCGCGGTATCCGTCGCAGGAAGTGGAGCAGGATCGTGGCCGTTATTGTGGCCTGCCAGGGAGTAGTGGAGCTACGCAGGATCCGTCGTAGGAAGTGGAGCAGTGCTGTGACTGTTACTGCGGCCTGTCAGGGAATGATGGAGCTGCACAGAATCCGCCGTAGGAAGTGGAGCAGGATCGTGGCCGTTATTGTGGCCTGCTTGGGAGTGCAGATCCGTCGGCTGAAGTTCGGCAATGGTCGGAGCTGATGACGGAGTCTGGCTCCCGTAGGAGTCCGGGCGGAGTCTTCCTTGCGGCTGGAGTCACAGGCGGAGCCCGGCACCCGTGGGAGTCCGGGCGGAGTCCTCTCGGAGTTGAAGTCGCGGGCGGAGCCCAGCCCCCGTAGGAGTCCGGGCGGAGTCCCCTACAATTTCAGTCAGGTGCGAAGTTCGGCTCCCGTAGGAGTCCGGACGAATCTTACCGGCAGTCGAAGTTGGCGACGGAGCCCGGCTCCCGTGGGAGTCCGGGCATAGTCCCCCTTGAGGTTGGAGTCGCGGACGAAGTCCGACTCCCGTGGGAGTCCGGGAGGAGTCCTCTACAATTACAGTCAGGTGCGAAGTCCGGCTGTCATAGGAGTCCGGACGGATCTTACCGGCAGTCGAAGTTGGCGACGGAGCCCGGCTCCCGTGGGAGTCCGGGTGGAGTCCCCCTTGAGATTGGAGTCGTGGGCGAAGCCCGGCTCCCGTGGGAGTCCGGGCGGAGTCCTCTCAGAGTTGAAGTCGCGGGCGGAGCTCGGCTCCCGTGGGAGTCCGGGCGGAGTCCTCTGCAATTACAGTCAGGTGCGAAGTCCGGCTCCCGTAGGAGTCCGGACGGATCTTACCGGCAATCGAAGTTGGCGACGGAGCCCGGCTCCTGTGGGAGTCCGGGCGGAGTCCCCCTTGAGGTTGGAGTCGCGGGCGGAGTCCGGCTCCCGTGGGAGTCCGGGCGGAGTCCGGCTCCCGTGGGAGTCCGGGCGGAGTCCCCTGCAATTAAAGTCAGGTGCGAAGTCCGGCTCCCGTAGGAGTCCGGACGGATCTTACCGACAGTCGAAGTTGGCGACAGAGTCCGGCTCCCGTGGGAGGTCGGGCGGAGTCCCCCTTGAGATTGGAGTCGTGGGCGGAGCCCGGCTCCCGTGGGAGTCCGGGCGGAGTCCTCTCGGAGTTGAAGTCGCGGGCGGAGCCCGGCTCCCATGGGAGTCCGAGCGGAGTCCTCTGCAATTACAGTCAGGTGCGAAGTCCGGCTCCCATAGGAGTCCGGACGGATCTTACCGGCAGTCGAAGTTGGCGACGGAGCCCGGCTCTCGTGGGAGTCCGGGCGGAGTCCCCCTTGAGGTTGGAGTCACGGGCGGAGTCCGGCTCCCGTGGGAGTCCGGACGGAGTCCCCTGCAATTAAAGTCAGGTGCGAAGTCCGGCTCCCGTAGGAGTCCGGACGGATCTTACCGGCAGTCGAAGTTGGCGACGGAGCCCGGCTCCCGTGGGAGGCGGGGCGGAGTCCCCCTTGAGATTGGAGTCGTGGGCGGAGCCCGGCTCCCGTGGGAGTCCGGGTGGAGTCCTCTCGGAGTTGAAGTCGCGGGCGAAGCCCGGCTCCCGTGGGAGTCCGGACGGAGTCCTCTGCAATTACAGTCAGGTGCGAAGTCCGGCTCCCTAGGAGTCCAGACGGATCTTACCGGCAGTCGAAGTTGGCGACGGAGCCCGGCTCCCGTGGGAGTCCGGGCGGAGTCCTCTCGGAGTTGATTCTGCTGAGAACTTCGACTGTGGGTATTTTATACCCAACACCAGTCCCCCTACTTTCGAGTTTGAATTTTTAATGAAGGAAGTACAGAGAGATTGGCATAGCCGAAGTTATCCCTTCGAATCCTGCGCATGGCCGCCCCCATATATTTTGGCATTAAATGTGCGCGTGCTGGAGTCTTTTCAAATCGGGGCGATACGAAGGGACCCTTCGAAATTCTTGCCGGTACACTGGCCCAGGTACGGTGCCATAATGGCTCTGCTGATTCGTCAGCCGCTTTTAGCCGCCCGTCGGGGGGAGTGGGACACGTGTCGGGCACTGGCTGGCCTGGGGGGATTCGCAATCATCATGGCGTCGGATCCCAGGGTCTATTTAAACCCGTCCTTCTACCTTTAGGATCCTATTCCGTTCCAGAGTTTTATCAGTATCTGCCTTCCCTTCGAGAGTCCTGTTTCAGTTGGTATCTTCTCGAGCCGTAGGCGCCCTCCAAATCGTCCCTCTGGTCCCTCAGAGCGATCTAGGTTAGTTTCAGTACCTTCATCCTTCTTCCCACCGCTTAGGGACTTCTTCTTTGCCATTATTTTTGTATTCCTCCGAGTTAGTTTCCTATGACCCCTCGCCCCTCATTCTGTCCGTCTTCTTTGGGATCTTTAGAGCCCTCATTCGAAGCTACTCGAAATGTCGTCCGGCTCTTCTGCTTCCTGCAGTTTCGGGAGTTCTTCCGGTTCAAACCCCCAGGTCCCTTGCTCTGTAGACGAACCCGCGTCTGGGGCTGGGCTCCACCCGATTTTTGCACCGGGCGCCATTCCATGTTTCCTGACTTCGAAGGAACTCCTTTTGATAAGGGTTCAGTATGGAGTTCCTCCAGAGTACGACCTGGAGCTGCCTAGCCCTTCTGACCGGGCTAGCACTCCCCCATCCGGTCGTTTTTGTCTGTATCAGGAGGCGTTCCGTGCCGGACTCCGGCTTCCACTTCCTTCCTTTGTTGTCGCCCTCTTCCGCTTCTTAGACATCTCCTTGGCTTCTGTGGCCCCGAATTCTTTTAGGTTTTTGATAGGATTTCTCTCCCTTTGCCATGTAGTTGAGGTCCAACCGTCCCTCTCCCTATTTAGGCACTTCTACACTTTCAAGCACCATCCTTCGGTGAAGGACTGGTGGTACTTCTCCCCCCAGTTCGGCAAGAAGGGGTTGCTGAAAGGTGCCCCTTCTTCAATCCATAATTGGAAGGGGAAATACCTCTTCATCCACTGTCCGACCTTGAGGCTGGGCCTGCCCCCTTGGGGCTCTCTGAGAGATTTTGTCCGTCGGACCCCCAGCCTGGGAGAGGATGACCTTCAGGCTGCCCGAAAGCTTCTTGCCTACTCCGCTCCTTCCCTTTCCAATCTCTTGAAGGAGCAATTTTTGTTCAACATTGGCCTGAGCCCCTAGGATCCTGCGAGTACTTCATCTCTTCCCTTATCTTCTTTTCTTCTGTCCTTCTTCTTTTTCTTTCTCTTTTTTTACTCTTCTTCCTTCTCTTTCCTTTTCTCCTCTTTCTTCTTCTCTCTTTTTTTCTCTTTTTTTTTTTTTCGATTTCCGACTCTCGATTGATTAGTTTGCTTCTTTTTCTTCTTCTCTCTTCTTTTTTTTTTCTTTTTTTTAAGGAATGGACGCCGAAGCAGTGCGGATGCTTGCCAGGGGCCTCAGGGCCCACAAAAGAAAGGGTGTCTTGACCTCCAGATCGGCGAAGAGGGCCAGGGCGGAGGAGTCGAACTTGGCCGCACCTGCCCAGGCGGCTCCAGCAATTGACATTCCCTCGGATGCCGAGGCAACGGCTCCCCGGGCCTCCTCGAGGAGTCCGCCAATCGGGGCCCCTGTTTCGGGGGTCCGCTCCACAGAGGCGCCCGTGACTGAGAGGGGGAAGAGAAGGAAATCGGTGGCCCGCAGGGTGAGTAGCCGCCGAACTGTCACTGACGAGTCCCTCTGCTCCGAAGAGGGGTCAAAGAATCCCTTCAATGACAGGGACTTAATCAGGCGGTTGATCGACGGCTGCATTCTGCCCGATGTCGTCGAGAGGATCGACCGCACCGATCCTGAGCAGCGGGCCTGGGACTCTTTGGGGTCCTTCTTTGAGGTAAGCAAATCTTTGTTTACCTGGCTATTCAACCTTTGTTCTGATCCCCTAGCCGCCCTTGCAGATTGGGCACCAGCTCCTCGCTAACATCGAGGCGGTGAACCGTGCTAGGAGGGACATCCTCCAGGTGGAGAAGCACTGTCGGGCCGAGGTTGCTCGCCTCCAAGCAAAGACGGCCGAAGTAGTCGCCCTCCAAGAGGCCCTGGAAAGAGAGAAACAAGCCCGGGAGGAGGAGAGGCAGACCTTGGAGGAGTCGGCGAGAAGGGTGGAGGTCGAGGTTGCCAACTTGGCTGAGCAGATTTTGGTCCTGATCTCGGAGGCCAGAGTCCTTGCGGTAGAGGAATTCAAGGCTTCCACGGAGATGAGGGATCTGAATGTCCAATTCGGCCAGGAGGCGTTCATCAAGGGGTTTGAGCTCTGCCAAGAGAAGGTGGCCAAAAAATTTTCGGAGCTCGACCTCAGTTTCCTAGGCGAGGAGTCCGAAGACGAGGCCGGTCCCTCGCCAGCCGCTACTGCTGTTGCAGCCCCCTTGCCGGGGATGCCGAGTTCTCCAACCCCTGCCCCTGAGGTCTGAGACCTCCGACCTTGTATTTTTATTTCATCGCAATTTTTCTTTTCTTTTTTATCTTCAAAAATCATCCAATCAATAAAGTTGAATTTCTTGTCATGGATGGCTTCTCCTCCCTCCCCTTCTTCTCTCTGCTTTTCTTCCTGTGATGAGTCGTGCTTTGACGCTTTTGCTTTCCGACGGCATTGCCCTACAGAAGCCCTTCCCCTGCCCCTGGGGATCCCGCTGAAGTCGACGATCCAGCGGTTGAAGAAGGAAGTCCTTCACTTGACAAAGAAGTCAAAGAAGATGGAGGGTGAGCTTCGCAGATTGAGGGAAGGTCATTCTGAAGCCACCACGGAGGCCACCCACTTTCGGAATCTCCACGTGAAGGGGATCATGGAGTATAGCAGGAGGAAGGCGAATTTCGTGAAGGAGCTTGAGGAATGCAAGAAGAGCGCCAGCGACCGAATTTGGGCTCAGGCCGCCAGGATTAGCGCCCTCAAGGTGGAACTGTCAGTCACGAAGGGGAAGATCGGCCAGCTGGAAGGAAGTTCGTCCCGGCTCTTGGCTCGGGTCGACGGCGACCAGGAGTGGTCGAAGAAGGTTTCTGACCTTCAGCAGCGGCTTTAAGATGCCGAGGTGAGCCATGACGTGCATCGGGCCAGCTGGCGCAGGCAGGTGGAGGAATATAAAGGGAGACTCAGGGCGGCGACCGACGAAGTCGCCCATCTCCAGAGGCAGCTGGCCAGCAGGGCTCAGCTTACTTTCGCCCAGGATTCTGATAAGCTCCAGTCCCTAAGAGGAATCGTTGAAGGGATTTCTGTCGCCCTTGGGGAAAAGACAGTCGAGCTGCAACAACTGAAGATTCAACTGGCATACGAGCAGCGGACCGTCGCGGATGCGGAGGCGAAATCTGAGGTCTTGAGGAAGAGACATCGAGAGGCGGAGGCCGAGAGCCAGCGACTTCGTCGGGCGCTCCAGGACGCACTGCAGAAAAGGGAAGAGCTAGAAGAAGAAATTGAGAATCTAAGGTAGTCCTGGATGAGGGGTGGAGCAGATAACTCTAGGTCGGAGGGAGCAGAGCCTCCTTAGAGCTCTTTTCGCCCTTCTGTCTTTTCATGTATTTACTTCCCTTTTTGTTGTTTTGCTTTTCTTTCCTTGGCCTTCCGGACTTTGTAGCGTGTATTTCGAAAATGGAATGAAAAGGGTGTTTTGTGTTACCTCGTCCGCACGTTGTATTAAATTATCATCCGTCGAACTTTTCTTGTCGTTCGACTTGTCTGATGTAGACGTCGTTGGGAGGCACCCAGTCATCGATGCGTTAGGTCGCCTTCCTCATCGTACATGACTGCAAGCCCGAGCTCGGCGGTCCGGACTCTGCATTACTTTGGGGACGTCGCTGTCTTCCTGACCTGTGTCGGGAGTCTTTTCAGAGGCCGGAGGTGTTTGGTAGGAACTCCCCGTCTCCGTTGGGATGAAGTCCTTTAGGTATTAGGTGCGGTTTGTCCTTCATCTGTTTCTGTCGTAGTTCGTCGCCCTTCCTTTTTAATTTTCCTCCTCTTCTCTGAGTGAGGGCCCTCCCCTCGCTTTTTGCGGGGTTGCATAGGAGCGTGGGGGTGCCGCTAAGGGGCTCTCTTTTTTTTTTTTTATCCGATCTTGTTGGATGGTCGGGTTTCATCACCATCAGGACGAGGTTCTCCTTCCGTTCCCGTGAGGGCACGTAAGGGCCGTTGCCAGGACGGGCGGAGTCTTCTTTGCTGCAGAAGTCACGGACGGAGCTCGACTCCCGTAGGAGTCCGGGTGGAGTCTCCCTAGCTGCAGAAGTCACGGACGGAGCCCGGCTCTCGTAGGAGTCCGGGTGGAGTCTCCCTAGATGCAGAAGTCACGGATGGAGCCCGGCTCCCGTAGGAGTCCGGGTGGAGTCTCCCTAGCTGCAGAAGTCACGGATAGAGCCCGGCTCCCGTAGGAGTCTGGGTGGAGTCTCCCTAGCTGCAGAAGTCACGGACGGAGCCCGGCTCCCGTAGGAGTCCGGGTGGAGTCTCCCTGGCTGCAGAAGTCGTGGACGAAGCCCGGCTCCCGTAGGAGTCCGGGCCTTCGACCTTGCTCAAGTCAGGGCGGGGTTCTCCTCCTGTTCCCGACATGGCCGTGGGGGCACGTTAGGGCACTGTAAGGCCTCTCCCCCGGTCCGGTCTAAAAGAACCGGGCCTTTGACTTTGCTCATGTCAGGACGAGGTCCTCCTCCTATTCCTGACATGGCTGTGGGGGCGCGTTAGGGCACTGTAAGGCCTCTCCCCCCATCCGGTCTAAAAGAATCGGGCCTTTGACTTTGCTCATGTCAGGACGAGGTCCTCCTCCTGTTCCTGACATGGCTGTGGGGGCACATTAGGGTGCTGTAAGGCCTCTCTCCCCATCCGATCTAAAAGAATCGGGCCTTTGACTTTGCTCATGTCAGGACGAGGTCCTCCTCCTATTTCTGACATGGCTGTGGGGGCACATTAGGGCATTGTAAGGCCTCTCCCCCCATCCGATCTAAAAGAATCGGGCCTTTGACTTTGCTCATGTTAGGATGAGGTCCTCCTCCTGTTTCTAACATGGCTGTGGGGGCACATTAGGGTGCTGTAAGGCCTCTCCCCCCATCCGGTCTAAAAGAACCGGACCTTTGACTTTGCTCACGCCAGGATGAGGTCCTCCTCCTGTTCCTGGCATGGCTGTGGGGGCACATTAGGATGCTGTAAGGCCTCTCCCCCAATCCGATCTCGAGATAGTCGGACTTTCATTTCAGGTATGTTAGGATGGGGTTCTCCCCCCGTTCCTAACATACCTTTGTTTCAGGCATTTGGAGGGGTCATATCCAATCGTGACAAATCTATGCCAAATGGGAAGAGTGCGTCAAGCAGAAAGAAATTTAGATTCAAGGTGAAATAGTAAGTGATACATTTACAGATTTCTCGAGTTTCACGGTTGCGGGAGGTTTGCTCCTCCTTAAGGCCCTCCGGTGATGGAGTCGATGGTCCCGATGGGAGGCCGGTCCCCGGGTTGCTCCTCCCTTCTTGGTGGTTCGGGCTATGGAAGGGCCCTTGGTCGATCTCCTCTACCCTCAGGCCTGCATCGGATGAACCTGTCGAGTCGACCTCGCCGAATGAGCTCCTCGATCTCGTCCCAAAGCTGGATGCATTCCTCCGTGTCATGGCCGTGGTCGCGGTGGTAGAGACAGAACTTGTTGGGGTTGTGCTTCCCGGGGTGTGTGCGCATCCTCTCCGGCCTAGAGAGCTGCTCCCTGACCTCCATCAGTACCTGGGCCTTCGAGGCATTGAGGGGGACGTAGTTGCGGAATCTCCCCGATGGAGAACCCCGTCGAGCCCCACGATCCGGACTTCTCTGCCTGCGCATCCGGGGTGGAGTACGGGCACGCTTGTGCCCAGGAGGGGATCGAGAACGTGGCCGGGCTTCTCTTGGCCTTTTTTCGATCACAGGCTCACTCGAGTCTCCCGCCTGTCGCTCCCTCGCTGTCTCTTCATCCTTCATTTTGAAGGCTTCTTCCGCTCGGGCGTATCCTTCAGCCCGAGCCAGCAAATCAGCAAAATTCCTGGGGTACTTATTCTCCAGGGAGAACAAAAGGTCATTCTTCTGAAGGCCACCCTTCAGGGCGGCCATTGCAACTGATTGGTCCAAGTTCTGGACCTCCAGCGCTGCGACGTTGAAGCGGTTGATGTAGGCCCGAATGGACTCCCCTTCCCTCTGCTTGATATTGAGGAGGGACTCCGAACCTTTCCGGGGGTGCCGGCTACTGACAAAATGGGCCACAAATTGGTGGCTCATTTGATCGAAGGAAAAGATGGTACCCGGTTTCAAAGCCGAGTACCAGTTCCTCGCCGCTCCCTTCAAGGTGGATGGGAAGGCCCGGCATAGAATAGCATCAGGAGCACCGTGA
Organism: Elaeis guineensis; assembly: GCF_000442705.2. Taxonomy (NCBI): domain Eukaryota; kingdom Viridiplantae; phylum Streptophyta; class Magnoliopsida; order Arecales; family Arecaceae; genus Elaeis; species Elaeis guineensis. The sequence continues at coordinate 16,460,797 of NC_026003.2, read as the reverse complement.
AGCAGCATCATCGTCCGGAAGGCCTCCAAATGATCAACCGGGTCCGAAGTCCCGTCGTAGCTTTCAAACTGGGGGAGCTTGAAGTTTGGCGGGATCGGTTCCTGCATGATCATTTGAAAGAAGGGAGGGTCAGTACAGATATCCTCACCATAAGCGGGGGGAGCATGGCGGAGTTCTTCGATCCGTCGGTTCATTTCCTGGAGCCTCCGATCTAGAAAATCCTCCCGACTTCGAGTCTCGAGGGTCCTCTGGCAGAATAGGGGCAGGGATCTTCCAGGGATTGAGTCGTGGTCTGATTGAGGGCTCTCCACCCTCGGGTTCGTTTTCTCAGGAAGGACAGGGCGGCTGGCCCAGGTGGCCCGCCCCACCGTCGGATTCTGGTGTTCCGGGGATGCCCTTTTCGGGCGTACTGATGCCTGCGGCTGCTGCTGCTGCATAGCCTGCACAGCTTCTGTGAGGCCTTTGACCTGCGTGCCAGTAGGTCAAACTGCTCCGCGCCGACCGCCACCGTCGGAGGAGGAGGAGGAGGTTGAGAAACAGGAGGGGAGGCCGGAGCCTGAGATCTGGCCGCGGAGGTCGTGGACCGTCGCGTGGACGCCTTGCGGGGAGGCATCAAGTAAGGATCTCGTGGGGGAAACAAGGAGTAGGTGCCGGAGGAGACGATCGGAGGCGGCTTCGTTGAGCGCTCCTTTAAGAACAAGGGTACTGTGAAGATACACGCCCTTCCTCTAGCGCCAATCCTGTTGGTGCAAAAATCTGCTTACGTCGGAGAAGCTGGAGTCGAAGAAGTTGCGGTCGCCGCCGGGACCTGCAAAGAAAGTCTAAACCGGAGGTGGGGTTGCTCCGACAAGACCCTCTGACGCTCAAGTCAGTTCTCTGCCTCAACAAGAATGGAGTGCTCGAACGGAGAATTTAGCAGAGTTTTTAGGTAAAAAACTAGAGCTTATAGAATAACGTATCTGGGACCCCCTTTTATAGGCGGAAGGGGCAGTAGCCTGATAGCGATATCTGTAACCATCTGGCAGTGGGCTGCCCAGGGTCAGGCGAAGTTTGTTGCGAAGAGTAGTGGAGTGGACCCATGGTTATCACCGGGGCGTGCCACGTGGAGTCTGCCGTGGAGAGTGGAGCGGCGTCTGTTGTCGCGACTTGCTAGCGGATGGGAGAATCGCACGGTATCCGTCGCAGAAAGTGGAGCAAGATCGTGGCCATTATTGTGGCCTGCCAGGGAGTAGTGGAGCTGCGCAGGATCCGTCGTAGGAAGTGGAGCAGTGCTGTGACCGTTACTGCGGCCTGTCAAGGAATGATGGAGCTGTGCAGAATCTGCTGCAGGAAGTGGAGCAGGATCGTGACCGTTATTGTGGCCTGCCTAGGAGTGCAGATCCTTCGGCTAAAGTTCGGCAACGGTCGGAGCTGATGACGGAGTCTGGCTCCCGTAGGAGTCCGGGCGGAGTCTTCCTTGCGGCTGGAGTCGCGGACGGAGCCCGGCTCCCATGGGAGTCCGGGCGGAGTCCTCTCGGAGTTGAAGTCGCGGGCGGAGCCCAGCTCCCGTAGGAGTCCGGGCGGAGTCCCCTGCAATTTCAGTCAGGTGCGAAGTCCGGCTCCCGTAGGAGTCCGGACGGATCTTACCGGCAGTCGAAGTTGGCGACGGAGCCCGGCTCCCGTGGGAGTCCGGGCGGAGTCCCCCTTGAGGTTGGAGTCGCGGGCGGAGTCTGGCTCCCGTGGGAGTCCGAGCGGAGTCCTCTGCAATTACAGTCAGGTGCGAAGTCTGGCTCCCGTAGGAGTCCAGACGGATCTTACCGGCAGTCGAAGTTGGCGACGGAGCCCGGCTCCCGTGGGAGTCCGGGCGGAGTCCCCCTTGAGATTGGAGTCGTGGGTGGAGCCCAGCTCCCGTGGGAGTCCGGGCGGAGTTCTCTCGGAGTTGAAGTCGCGGGCGGAGCCCGGCTCCCGTGGGAGTCCGGGCGGAGTCCTCTGCAATTACAGTCAGGTGCGAAGTCCGACTCCTGTAGGAGTCCGGACGGATCTTACCGGCAGTCGAAGTTGACGACAGAGCCCGGCTCCCGTGGGAGTTCGGGCGGAGTCCCCCTTGAGGTTGGAGTCGCGGGCGGAGTCCGGCTCCCGTGGGAGTCCGGGCGGAGTCCCCTGCAATTAAAGTCAGGTGCGAAGTCCAGCTCCCGTAGGAGTCCGGACGGATCTTACCGGCAGTCAAAGTTGGCGACGGAGCCCGGCTCCCGTGGGAGGCCGGGCGGAGTCCCCCTTGAGATTGGAGTCGTGGGTGGAGCCCGGCTCCCGTGGGAGTCCGGGCGGAGTCCTCTCGGAGTTGATGTCGCGGGCGGAGCCCGGCTCCCATGGGAGTCCGGGAGGAGTCCTCTGCAATTACAGTCAGGTGCGAAGTCCGGCTCCCGTAGGAGTCCGGATGGATCTTACCGGCAGTCGAAGTTGGCGACGGAGTCCGGCTCCCGTGGGAGTCCGGGTGGAGTCCCCCTTGAGGTTGGAGTCGCGGGCGGAGTCCGACTCCCGTGGGAGTCCGGGCGGAGTCCCCTGCAATTAAAGTCAGGTGCGAAATCCGGCTCCTGTAGGAGTCTGAACGGATCTTACCGGCAGTCGAAGTTGGCGACGGAGCCCGGCTCCCGTGGGAGGCCGGGCGGAGTCCCCCTTGAGATTGGAGTCGTGGGCGGAGCCCGGCTCCCGTGGGAGTCCGGGCGGAGTCCTCTCGGAGTTGAAGTCGCGGGCGGAGCTCGGCTCCCGTGGGAGTCTGGGCGGAGTCCTCTATAATTACAGTCAGGTGCGAAGTCCGGCTCCCGTAGGTGTCCGGACGGATCTTACTAGCAGTCGAAGTTGGCGACGGAGCCCGGCTCCCGTGGGAGTCCGGGCGGAGTCCTCTCGGAGTTGATTCTGCTGAGAACTTCGGCTATGGGTATTTTATACCCAACAGTTACGAATGCCGTTGGTCCACCAACGGTACATATAGGGATACCTTTGTACTCATATCCAGCTTCATCGATCAGTGGTGCTACATCAGGTAGAGATCCCTCCATCTCCAATTACACAAGTGGGGCAGATGCAGTCTGAGACACACTCACATGCTGTTCACCACCATCTGAAACTCTTACCGCTGTCGGCTTAATAAAACTTTCAACCACACGAAAAGTCCCCTCTGATGGGATGTCCAAGATGGTGTTCATGTTCTGATCAACTTCAATAGGTACAGTCAAATACTGTTCAACAATATGAATCAAAAATCTACATAGTAGAAAAACTCCACAGTGATTGGGGTTCTATCCGATGACAGCATAGCAGACGCATAAGTTCTTAGTATGTTGCGTTACGGTCTATCATGATCATCCAAATCCTTCCACTATCATAATATACACCATTAGCGTCACGACTAATCTTTCCATCCTAATGGAAGATAACAATGACAAAACTTAGATCCATTTTGTTCAAAATTATTGTGAGAAGTAACTGCATGAACATGTAAACAAATGTTCACTATGAGAAAGTTCTTAATATTTAAAATAACTTACATAATAAATACATTCTATCGCTATCTAATAGGTAAAGTTAGGTCCTATCCCATTTAAAAATTATATTAATTTTATAGGTAATTACAGTAATCAAATGATATGTAATAGGGGCTGAAAAAAATTTCAGAAGTATTTTTTCTTAGTTCTTCCTACACAGTTGAAAATGTGTAAAGAGAACTAAAGAAAAATACCATCCAAAATTTTTTCAGCCCCTATTGCATATCATTTGATTATCATAATTATCTATAAAATTAATTATAATTTTTAAACTATCCAAAATAAACAATCCACAGATCAATATATATAATTCTCTCATCCATACAAAAAAATATAACTATATGGATACTTTAGAATATGTATATTAATCAAAAGATGGGTCTATGATTCAATGCAATATAAAATTTTTAAAACTAAGTGATTAAGTAAAAAATTATTTTGATAATTTATTTATAAATTAATATTACTTAGATAAAATTAATATTATTTATAGATTAAATTTATCTTCCTTCTAAATCGATCGTATGAAGAAATAAATTTTTAATTATATAAAAAATTAAAAAATTATAATAAAAAAATATATCTTATCTTGAAAATCACCTACATTTTTCAACAGTGATATCAGAGCCTAGATTCATTATGACATATTATATATGCATATTAAATCTAAATTTTAAATTTATTTAGATCTGATATGTAATATATAGATCTGAATTCAATTAATGGTTGATCACATAAACTGATATAAGATTGTCCTACTGTAAGGTTTACCCCTTACAGTAAAAAGATGATCTTAATTTGTGCTGATCTTTGATAAAATCTGATTTTTTATATTATATATGATGTTTATGATCTAATTTAGATGTGATCTAAGGTTGTGATCAGATATGATATAATTTAGATTAGATCTAAATTTAAGTATATGTGATACGTGATTAGATTAGATGATCCGATTAGCAAGTACTTGGATTGGATTGATCATCAGACTGTCCGATCATAGGAGCAAGAAGGGTTTAAAGGCCATCTCTTCCCATTTGATAGAGTGCTCTTATGGCGTGTAGGGGTGTCATGTGATTAGATCCCATGAAGAAGAATGCGAAAGGAAGAACTTATTTTTCTATAAAATCTTAGATCTTAAAACTCTAGGTTTGTTGTATGTGATATAAAGTTGTATGAAAAATAAAATATCTAATCTATATGATTAAAATTATTTTAATCATAAAAAAATAAAATTTTGAATCATAACAAGTTTGGATATGATCTAAAAAGATATTTATGATTGATTTTATTTTAAAATTATATAAGATTTTTTAGATCTGAAATATGCTCGCATAATTACTAAGCTGACCCAATTTTGAACTGAGTTGACCCAATCCTCTTATGTAGCTAACTCAATATTGATTGAGCCAACCTAGTTTCAGAATAGAAAATCTTTGCATAAAATTTATTATAAATTATTTATAAAATAAAAATTGAAATTATTTTAAATCTAAATCTAAATCCATGTTGATGCAAAAATTTAATTAAAAATTAAGTGAAGAATCGATTAGATCTAGAATTATGAATTAAAAATCTAATGTTATTTGCATAAAATATTGAGGCATGGGTTAGCTCAAATCAGATCCTCTTAATTGGATTAGACCTAAGGTTAGAATCAAAAAGTTAATGAACTATATAGAGAAATTAATTAAATCTAATCAAATATTGAATTAGATTAAATCAAATTTTCTCTAGAACCATTATAATAGTTATAAATGGTCAAGTCCATATCATTGATTAGACCAAATAGACTTTGATTGTGGCTCAATGGTTGAACCTGAATCATTAGGCTGGTTAAATCGAAATTAGTTAACCAATTGGTGTCTAAAGTAAGTTTGATATTTCGATTGGTGGTTTTTAATTGAGAGCGGCTTATCTGACTATTTTGATGGTGTCTAAGGCAAGCTTAGCAGACCCTCCCACCAATCTCACTTACCTAGCTAATTTGGTGGATTATATCTTGATTAGACTGTTAAGTAATTCGAGTTGACCCATGTCATTAAGATTAATCAGTGTGACTGATCTAGGTACCAGTTCGATCAGCATGACCCTAATCCGATTAAGTGACTTGATGAAGTCAGTGGGAGGATTGTAGTCTACTGATTGATCTTTTCTTCTCTTTTTTCTAAATTAATTAAATTTTTTAAATTATTAGATCCATAAAATGAGCTAGTTATGAGAATAACTGGATCATAGCCTCCTATTAAGGTAAATAGTAATGGATCCATTATTTCTGATTGACATTACAAGCGCCATCCGTCTGGTGTTCTCTCTGAATAATGAAATTATCATTCATCATATGATGACTCTGTTGTACTATCTGATGATGGTTGGATTGACTGAGCCATCTTTGGGTCTGATCATTCATTAGTTATAATTACTGAGTAGGTTCATGTTAATAGTTTGACCTAACCAAAATTTTTAATGGAGGTCCATCACCTACTAAAATAAAATTTGAGGCTAAATTAACTACTAAAAATTATTTAAATAAATAATTGATTGAGAACCTACCTATATGTGCATATGGGTTGATCGAGCTATCTTCGACCTATATGCAGTCTGTGTGGATTCTAGTATCTACTAAGGGATTAAAGTAATTCTTTGAATTGAAGGTAGAGGCTACTAATTCGTATAAAATAGTGAAAGAATTTTTAGACTAAAATTTAAGTCTTTAGGCTTAATCAATTCATAAACATAGAGGTCTTGTATTTTTCTTTTAGTTATGGCTACATATCCATTGCTCCATTCATTGTTTGACAGTGACTAATTTATAGGATCCAACTTTGATAGATGGTATTGGGAGTTGCAAATAGTTCTAAAGCATGAATAGATTCTAAATATGATTATGGATCCAGCACCTAAAGTTTTCACATCCAATACATATGATACGATCAAAGGTACTTATCAGAAGTGGCTAAATGATCGTATCACCATATGATATTTTTGAGAGCAGCAAAGAACATGAATTTAGTTGTAAATTCGATAATGTTCAGTGGAAAGAAATTCTTCAAATATTGAAGGAGTCCTTTGTGTACCTCGAAGATGTGTCTTCAGTAGGGCAATAATCTTTTGAGAAGAAAAAGAAGGTTTAAAAGAGTCGTGCTTGGGCCAATGAGCCCGAACTGACAAAAGAGTCTAAGATTAACCTAGTCTAACAAAGTCCCTTTATCCGAACAGACAAAGAAAGAGAAATCAGCAAGGGTTACTGGATAAGGTACTTATATGATAACACCTTATGATTTCTCTATCTATGATACTATTGCCTTCGTATTGGATATCGAAAGTCCACGCAAATTGTTGCAATGACTTCAGGTTAGTAGAAAGGTTGAAAATAGCAAGAGATTCTGAACGTTAGAGATGGAAGTCATATTCCAATCTTAATTTTAGAAATCATCAAGCCTATTTTCAATGTCATTTTAGTGATTGTCACTGTTATCTAATGATTTTGTGATATCATTATGAATGATGTTAAAATTATGTGAACAACTAAGAAATGATATCTACACAACCTGTTAGTATACTATATACAACAAACAAACTTCTTAGAGTAAATAATGTCATGGAAGCCTACCTTTGATAATTTAGGCTCGATCATATAAACAAGAATAGGATCAATAGAAAATAATTCTCAAAGTCAATGATTGTGAATCATTATCAATCTGTCAATCCTATCTCTTTAGTAAGATGATCGAATCATCTTTTGCTAGAAAAAGTGAACGAACCAATGATGTTTTGAATCTGATACATATTGATGTATTGGATCTATGAACATATTTATCATACATTTAGATTATTTGAAATATTCAAATAATTTCTTAATAAGGTAGAAAAATGAACTAAGAAGAGCATTAAACTCTTTGATCAATCCAAAGAGGAAAATGCCTTTCCGATGAGTTTTTGACATATCTAGAAGAGAATAGAATTCTCTCTTATTGGAATCGACTTTGTTAGATATAGTTCGATCCATAATAGGGTTTACAAGTTTGCCAGTCTCCTTTTAGGGTGATACTCTTAAGACTACTTGTTATGTTCTGAACTAAATTCTGAATTAATTAATCGCAAAAACTCCATATGAGATATGGACTTGGCATAAGCCGATATTTTCTTACCTTAGGGTTTGAGAATGTTTGTTTTATGTCAAGTATTTACAGACCGATTAGTTTGGATCTCGATCCTATATGTATTATTTTGTTGGATAATCTCAAAGAATCTAGGGGATATAACTTCTACCTTGCTAAAGAACAAGAGTTGTTCGACATTCTTTTTAGAAAAGGAGTACCTTGGTGAAAGAACTGATGTCTCTAATGTGAAACTTATGAAGTTCGACAAGTAGAAGAACCGACACGATCTAGTGAACCCATAGAATCGAATTTGATTAGATCAAATTCGGAACCTATTGTAGAGGTACCATTAAGGAGATCCGATAGAGTACTGCATCCATCGGATAGATACTTTGATTTCTAATTTCAAAATATGATTATGTTAAACTCGATAAGAACAATGAGGATCTGATCACCTAAATGGATGTCATACAGAGGTTTGACTCCAATTAATGGCTTGCAGCCATAGAGTCTGAAATGAAGTCCATAATGGGTAATGATGTATGGACACTCATTGATCCACTAGAAAGGATAAAGCCCATAGGATGTAAGTGGATCTTCAATAGGATCAGAGAGTGTAGATGAGAAGATGGAGACCTACATAGCCCGTTTGGTTGCCTAAAGATATTTTCAATGTTATGGTATTGACCATAGCGAGATATTTTCTCCTGTGGCAATGCTAAATATTTTGAAATTGGAATGTAGATTTTGATAAGTGATCAAAATGCATGGCTTCATTGAGAACGAAAAAGAATCCTGCAAATACAAATGGATTAATAGTTCTATGAGTATATTTCTTGTTTTATATATGAATAAAATTTTTTTAATCAGAAATGATATTTCTTACATTATAGGGAATAAAGATTTCATTATTATCATAGTTCTCCATAAAGATTTTGGAAAAGTATCTCTCATACTAGGGATGAAGATTTATAGAGATAGATCTAAGAGGCTGCTAAAGTTTTCTCAGTCCAGCATACATAGGATGTTTATGAGTAAAATTTGTTCTATCATGTACACTATATATGAGATCAGATATAGTATACTCACTAGGGTAGTGAGTGGATACCTACAAGATCTGGATGAGAATCACTGGAAGGTCATCCTTAAGTATTTGAGAAATATTGAGGATTGATGATTCGGTTATGGAGAATCTGACTTAAAACTTATAGAGTATGACTTCAGTTTTTAGTTGGACATAATGATAGCAAGAACATATCGGAATACATCCTTACCCTAAATAATGGAGCAATCTATTAGAAAAGTTCCAAGCAGAGCAATATAGCCAAATTCAAATTGCGAGACAGAATGTATTGCAGTATGGAAGCTATGTGATTGTATCGGTTCACTCGCAAGCTAGGAGTGGCACCCTCCGATAATGATCCTGCTGTATTGTACAGCACCAGAGTCATAGCTTATACCAAGGAACTGAATCCCATTAGCTTACCAAGCATTTTGCATCACTATCACCATATTCAAAAAATCTGTTAAGGTGACGTCAATCTTTAGAAGATCGATGGAAAGAAGAAACATGACCAACCCATTTACTAAAGCCTTGATATTTAAGAGTTTTGAGATGATAAATGAAGATGGGTGTATGATACTATACTGATTGACTTTAGTCCAAGTGAGAGTTGTTGAAAAATGTGTCCTAAATCTCATCATTTAACGACTGTGCTAATTATAAATGTATATGAATTAATCAATAATAAAAGTTATTTGATCTTTTTTATTACAAGGTTACATCTTCTAACGAAGTTCTATGTTGTGATGAAGTCCTTAGGACTACTTTGATCGATAAAGGAAGATTTATTATATAATCCTTGTTGGGTTCTGGTGAAGTAGTAGAATATAGATTTTAAAATTTTTTAACATGCATACAACAATGAAAACTAAGTTTAACAATTAAACTTATCCATCGAAACTCAAAAAATCTAAGAGCTCCTTGATGATTACAATCAAATCACAAAATTATGCATATAAGGAGAAGACAGAAGTCATATACCACCATGAAGATCACGAATTGGTGATTTTAAGATCTCCATGAGACTTCAAAGTAGAAACTCTCCAACGGTGATCCACACAGGATTGATCAGGACCTTCCCAACTCATCATGGTGCTGCAGCCTTCTTCCAAGCATGCTGCGTTAATCCTTCACAAGAACTCGATGCACCATTGCTTGTATGCCTTCATGACCTCCACTAAAATTACTCTAGAAATCCTTTCCCAAAGGATCTCACCACACTCTAATCAGATTTTATGTCCAACACATGAACAATCTAATTTTAGGACAAGTATCTAATACTTTTCTTTTTTTTTCTTCTCCCTTCCTTTCTATTTTTCTCTCCTTTTTTTAACTTTTTTTAGATTTTTTTCATTATTTCCTCTCATTTCCATGCCCATTCTCAACCAAAAATAGCATGTTGAAATAGGTTGTGGCCCCCCCTTAAATAGGAAACATGGGGCGACTCCATGGGATGCAGCTCTTGGCGTCCCATAACTATTACACACACAAAATAATTTTTTCATATAATCCAAGGAGTTTGCATGAAAACCAAAGAGGTTAACTAGCAGAAGGACTCTTCCTCTACTTGGAAAAAAGTAAGACGCCAACACTTGGTGTGTGGGATAGGGATAAAAGGCATGAAACCAAGAGTCCATTCCATTGAAGACTCTTCCCAAAAATCAACGCACAAAGGGGGGCGTCCATAATTTTTTGGCATGTTGTTTCCTTGCCAAAGAAGGACTCTTCCTTCTCTTTTACACCAATAATTCTAAGGGTCATCTGATGACATGGTGAATTAATAAACATGGAGAGAATTAAAGGAAAGAAATTAAGAGTCCACATAGAAATGAACTCTTCCATTTCCATCGCATAAAAGTGGGCATCCCATAATCTTTTTGGCATGGAGTTCCTTCCTAATGAAGAACTCCTTCTCCTCTTCCATGTCCCACATCCCAAGGTGCCATCTAATGGCACACAAAAAAAATGGGACGTGTGGAATATGTAATAAAATTAAGAGGAGTAAGAAAGAAGGACTCTCCTTCTTAAACACAAAAATAAATGTGACACCACCCATTAATATGCGTGTGGTTTTGATGTGGAGGAGATTGATTCCATATGAAATACTTCCATAAAATCAAAACTAATAAATTAGATTATTCAAACCAATCACATTAGATCAAGGCAACAGGACTAGGTTAGCACAAACACCTTTGCACTGAACCAAATTGAAAATCTGGGTTAATTCATATGCTAGCAATTTAATTAATCCATTAAAATTATAATAAATTCAAATTAATTAGATCAAAATAAATTTTTATTGTGTGTGATCTATTGGATTTTAAATCTAGCCAGCAGTGGATCCAAACTCTCGACGAAATCCTAATCCGATTGGATTAGGTCAGCTCAAGAGTCCCAATCAACTAGGACTCTTCCTAATTGATTTTAAAATTAAACTCTTTTAATTTTAGAGAGTCTACAAGTTAAGATTGATATCTAGTAATGTATCATGACTATCCGAAAGATTTAAAATTTGATGAAAATACCAAAATTATCCTTCGATAGTGAGTTACCGTGTAATTTAATCCTTCGATCACACAACATCCCGAAAAGGCTATGGATATAGAAATATGTCAAACTCAAATACCTGACCATATGTATCTTGATCAAATAATGATGACTCGATTGATAAACTAGTAGAAATCATTTTTACTGTTCATCCCTGCTCTAGCTAAAGACTTCTAGAGTCACCATCCCATGAAATCACATAGGATGTTCTCTCCTCTTACAAGGAGTAACCGATTCCTTGTTGACCACTCACAACCTCGATGCATACTTTGCCATATCCAAAATATCCTACACATATCTCAAAGTGGTGTGCTAGGAATAAACCAAAGTAAGAGTCCATGCACACAAGGTACCATAGTGATCTCAGATCAAAGGATCACATGCACCACTCCCATTAAAGAACCATTTGTTGATAAGCTGTAAAGCTCCATCAGATATTCTTTCTGCAGGTCTATTCAGTGAACTCATTCTCTAATGAGCACCTACATCTTTGTATTAGTATCACCACACAAATGGTTGTGAGATCAACCACCCTCTCCTTCGAGCATACATAGGATGTACCAGTCTTCTCGGAGTCATCGATCCCTTTCTCGATGATCCAATAACTGAAAATATTTTAAATTGGGACTATCAAAATTTTAGATCTCACTGGTATGATCTCATCATGGCCCTAAAATTATTGCCTTAATCTATGGAGTTTATTATAATCATATAAAAAATGATGTAGCAAATGATAAAATATAATACCTCATATAAATCTAAAATAACTAATGTCATGCAAATGAGCAGGAAGATAATAAAGAAAAGTCCCATTGCATCCCCATGTGATTGGTTTATAGGATACTATTCTTTCAATCTCTCACTTGCACTAAAACCAATCACCCCTGTACCTGATGCACATGCAATCAGGATGGCGATTACACTGCTACTGTGTATGGTTTAGTGAATCGTCCTATTATATTGTTATTTCTTATTAGCTCATTTTATGATCATGTCATGAAGGAGGTGAAAACACCTAGGATGTGCGTGGGTATTCGGTGAGACGACATCCAACTTAATGATGAACCTTTCATCAGGCAACTTTCCTAAGCAATCTCTACTAACAATATTTAACTGAGTCAAACACAGTTTATTGCTTGAAATTCTTTCAATTCACTACTCCTCTAGCACTTCTCAAGTACTATGAGAATGCTTTTTCATAATTTTCATAAATCTATCATGAATCTATCTGAAATCAATGATATGCTAAGGCATAATTCATATCAGGTTTAGTACATTGAATGTATGAGTAAGTAAACACTTTTACACCCACTCATGTTGAATCCTTTCAATATTAAATTCTATGTATCTAGACTGGGACAACCCTACATCCACTTACACCATCTCTATAGATATCAAATATATTGGATGCTTAACCCAAGTTTATTTCCATGAAAATTCCTGTGATAAGCAAATTATTGACCGAGTGCAATATCAAAACTACCTTCCTAATATGCTGTATGTCCCCACATACATAACCAAAAAGTTAATAGAACTCCCACTTATCTTCTTGCACAAATAATGGTTCATCTATTTTTGATAAAGTCAAACATTTTGACTGTCCCATCAAAAAATAGAAGTACCCACTCCTCATAAACTGCCTGAATTCATAAAAGTATTTGCCCTCCCACTAGAGATGACTTCTCTAGATGGTGTGTGGCAATAGCAAGAATCTGAATAGACATTTCTGACAGCAACCTATTGGGTCATACCCATAGGTGCTTCAACCATATCCACACTTGGTTAATATATAAGGAGTCCATTTTGGATGTCAAGATTTCAAGCCAACTGTTAGAGTCTCTACTCATAACAATCTCCGAATGGGTCAAATAAAATATCATTCTCAATGATGTATGGTGTACTGCCATTCACAATGACAAACCCATATTTTGAGTGGTACATTACACACTCAAAATGATCTTTCAGTGAGGAGGTGTGTATCATGATTGTGCCTCATCAATGAGCACATCTGGTTGAGGATTAACTTATGGACACTCCACAGGTTAAGATAGGATAGTTTATAGATCTTGAACTTCTCAAGTTCAATTATCCTTCCACTTTCTCTTTTAAAAAATTTTTTTTTCTTAAAAGGTGGCATACTTATTGACAAAACACCTTTTGTCAAGTAAGATGATAGAAATAGTATTACATACTATTCTTTTAGAATAACCTATAAACTAATAAAAACTGTTCTAGCACAAACTTATGTACATTAATTCTTTTCATATAAGTTGGACAACCTGCCTTTTATCTTTTTCATATCTTATATGGAGTATTTTAATAGATTTTTATAGTGCCTAATTCATACAGTAATTTCTAGATATTTTTCAAAAAGAGACAATATATTTGTAAAGTATTTTTAGAAAAACATCATATCATATATGAAGTGTAATTTCTGGATCGAGATATTATTAATCTTCAAACATCCATATGTTCAAGACCTAATACCTTACTTGTCCTTAGACATGTGACCATCATATTTTTTTTCTTGTTCTCATCAACATGAAGAATAATATCATTGAGTGATAGAAAATATAAGACCATTACCATAAAATTTATCAGAGGGAGAGTAACTTTTACTCTCAACATTAATTTCAAATCTATGTTACAATAACATAGGGATTGAAATAATATTTCTGATAAATAATAGTCTACTAGTTTCTAAATAGGTTTCTACATTCTTAGTGTCAATGGACTATCCATTAGAGCCAAAAGATAAGTAGTCACCTTACCTCAGCTTTATAGATCTAGCAAATACTTTGCAAAAGAGAAACCTAAATAAAGTATCACATACCTAAAAATTTAAAGTAAAATACTCAATGAATTACATACAAACTATTAGCAGATGCAACTTTTGCATCCTGCTATTGCTTCACACTTACAAGATAATTCTTGCAATTTATCATTACTGTAATGATATTAGATACCCTTAGCGAAGACCATCTTCATCTTCTTTTCATTAACCATTTCAAGACATTCGATCAATTTTAAAATTATCCTAAGCAGTGAATGTAAAGATGTAAATATATATATAAGAACATAAAAAAGACTATTCATGATGACATGCACAAGTTAGATGAAGATTTTTTATCTAATTGTATCTCTCACTATTTTAACAAATTTTATAGCCCTCAATATGAAATCGAAGAACCTTATCATAAAGTTTTTTAGTGAGGTTGAGATCCCAATTCTCATATAAATCTTATGGATAGCACAACAAGCTCCTATGAGTTCAAAGGTAAGTAACTCTTTACTAATTACATCTCATGCAACTCTCAACAAACTTTTACCTCTAAAAAACTTATAACCTTATGGATAGCACAACAAACTATAGTATTTTAGTTAAGTCATATCCTTCAATCCTATATGGTCATATCTGAATAATACTATTCTTGTGAATAGCACAATAAGACAGCACTACCAAATATGCCATAAGCATCACTAGGTTAATATCATACCAATCACTATAGTAAGTCTTGTGGATAGCATAACAAACTCACTACAGTTCTTAATATACTCTATTGACTTAGTATGAGCTAAATATAATTAGCTTCATTATGCACCAAGACAGCATTAAGCCAGTCCACACAACAAGTCTTGTGGATAGCACAACAAGCCTACTATGGTTCTTGACATAATAATGACTAAGCATGAAGGAAGGCATGGATAGTATTCTTAACACTTCACCATTAAGATTTAATATAATTTAATTGAGAGACTTAGTCTCATGCACATCTTAAATATTTACAACATGCATCATATGCTATGAAAATTAAAATACTAACACCAGCATGTAAGAGCATATTAAGGAAAACAAAAATTATAGATTTTTGAAAAAATCATCCGAGCCACAGGATGATCTTTGGGTCTAACCCTAGATGCATTATAGATTGAACCATCTCAAGGTCAATCTTAATACGCCTCTGCTCTCCAAATGTCCGATAGTCTAGTCTTCATCACCATGAAGACAACCATGAATGCTTGATCTTTGATTTGAAATAGAATGAAATAATTTTAATTTATTCTCAAATAATTTTTTTCTATAATTTTATATTATTATGTAAAAATCTCAATCAACAGTTGAGAATATAGAAAAGAGAGAGATAGCTGATGATATAATGCATCAGGGATACCCAACCTCTATTGTAGCTCTTACAGATGCATTAATATAATCAGCCAATAAGGAAGCATTCAAACATATATCCATCACATAGATATTTCATAGTCTATAACAAATCAATATAATATTTTATAATAATTATAAAATATTATAACAAATAACTCATGCTATTTTAATTGCGATATCATTCAAACACATGCCAATAAAGATGTTTAAATACATAGGTATTGGACCCATCTAAGGTTTCTGATTCGGATTCAACACTTGATCCAAAGTTCAATATTAGGTCAATCATTTATCATCCATATAAGTTAGGTTGATCAATTCTTAAGTTAAACCTAATTCAATTAGGTTAACTCAGATTTAGTCACCCATAACTCAAACCCTAATCTAATTAGGTAAATGATAAAATTTTATTAATCAAAATTAAATATGGCTTCTAATCAAAATAGAATAAAGATGTTGATTTAATCTATAATCATTACACTCTAATCATATTAGAATAATAAATTATAGTAAAATCAATCTATCGGTAAAAATCCTAATCGATGTCTGATGCATCCTTTTTCATGACCAAAATGTTTCGACCCCATGCATGCCTCGGGCAACAACCAAGATAGTCGACCCACAATGGATCTTAAGTAAATGCATCAAATATAAAAATCTTAATCTTTGGTAATGTACATCCATTTGTAGCATTCCAAGACCCCTGCGCATCACATGCACTAGATTTCAATTCCATCAAAAATTAGATCATGGATCTAAATTAAACTTATCACACAAGTCAATAAACCATGAAATTTTATATCCAAGGTTCGATCATGGAATGATAACACTTTATCATTAATAAATTATGCATAAAAAATATCAAAAAAATATCAATCAAAAAAATTGATTTTGACATAGTTCGAACTGGATCTAATCCATATCACAAAAATAATATGAAATTTGATTGAATCTATCAAGGATGGCTCTGATACCACTGTTGAATTTTAATGACACAACAAAATATAGATTTTAAAATTTTTTAACATGCATACAATAATGAAAACTAAGTTTAACAATTAAACTCATCCACCGAAACTCAAAAAACCTTAGGAACCCCTTGATGATTACAATCAAATCATACAAACATGCATGTAAGGAGAAGATCAGAAGTCATATACCACCATGAAGATCATAAACTGGTGATTTTGAGATCTCCATGAGACTCCAAAGCAGAAGCCCTCCAACGATGATCCACACAGGATTGATCAGGTTCCTTTCCAACTCATCATAGTGCTACATTCTTCTTCCTAAGCACGCTGCCGTTAGTCCTTCGCAAGAACTTGATGCACTATTACTTGTATGCCTTCATGACCTCCACTAAGACTACTCTAGGTACCCTTTCCTAAAGGATCTCATTACACTCTAATTTGATTTTATGTTCAACACATGAACAATCTGATTTTAGGACCAGCATCCCATACTTACCTTTTTTTTCTTCTCCCTTCCTTTCTATTTTTCTCTCTTTTTTTTTCTTATCTTTTTTTCAGATTTTTTTTATTATTTCCTCTCATTTTATGCCTATTCTTAGCCAAAAATGGCATGTTGAAATAGGTTGTGGCACCCCCTTTAAATAGGAAACATGGGGCCACTCCATGGGATGCCAACTCTTGGCATCCCATAACTATTACACGCACAAAATAATTTTTTCATGTAATCCAAGGAGTTTGCATAGAAACCAAAGAGGTTAACTAGTAGAAAGACTCTTTCTCTATTTGGAAAAAATTAAGACGCCAACACTTGGCATGTGGGATAAGGATAAAAGGCATGAAACCAAGAGTCCATTCCATTAAGGACTCTTCCCAAAAATCAACACACAAAGGGGGGCATCCATAATTTTTTGGCATGTGGTTTCCTTGCCAGAGAAGGACTCTTCCTTCTCTTCTGTGCTATTAATTCTAAGGGTCATCTGATGACACGGTGAATTAATAAATGTGGAGAGAATTAAAGGAAAAAAATTAAGAGTCCACGTAGAAATGAACTCTTCCATTTCCATCGCATAAAAGTGGGCGTCCCATGATCTTTTTGGCATGGAGTTCCTTCCTAGTGAAGGACTCCTTCTCCTCTTCCATATCCCACATCCCAAGGTGCCATCTGATGGCACACAAAAATAATGGGGCGTATGGAACATGTAATGAAATTAAGAGGAGTAAGAAAGAAGGACTCTCCTTTTTAAACACAAAAATAAATGTGACGCCACCCATTAATATGCGTGTGGTTTTGACGTAGAGGAGATTGATTCCATGTAGAACACTTTCACAAAATCAGATAAAACCAACTAATAAATTAGATGGTTCAAACCCAATCACATTAGGTCAAGGCATCAAGACTAGGTTAGCACAAACAACTTTGCACTGAACCAAATTGAGAATTTGGGTTAATTTATGTGCTAGTAATTTATTTAACCCATTAAATTTATAATAAATTTAAATTAATTAGATTAAAATTAAATTTTTATTGTGTGTGATCCATTGGATTCCAAATCTAACCAGCAGTGGACCCAAACTCTAGATGAAATCCTAATCTGATTGGAATAGGTTAGCTCAAGAGTCCTAATCAACTAGGACTCTTCCTAATTAATTTTAAAATTAAATTCTTTTAATTTTAGAGAGTCCACAAGTCAAGATTGACATCTAGCAATATATCATGAGTATCTAGAAGATTTAAAATTTGATAAAAATATCAAAATTATTCTTTCGTGGTGAGTTACCGTGCAATTCAATCCTTCAATCACATAACATCCCGAAAAGACTATGGATATAGAAATATGTCAAACCCAAATAACTGACCATATGTATCTCGATTAAATGATGATGACTCGATTGATGAACCAGTAAAAATTATTTTTACTGTTCATCCCTGCTCTGGTCAGAGACTTCTAAAGTCACCATCCCATGAGATCATATAGGATATTCTCTCCTCTTACAAGAAGTGATCAATTTCTTGTTGACCATTCACAACCTCCATGCACACTTTGCCATATCTAGAATATCTCACATACATCTCAAAGTGATGTACTAGAGAATAAACCAAAGTAAAGGTCCATGCACACAAGATATCATGGTGATTTCAGGTCCAAAGATCACATGCACCACTCCCACTAAAGAACCATCTGTTGACAAGCTGTAAGGCTCCATCAGATATTCTTTCTACGGGTCTATTCAGTATACTCATTCTCTAATGAGCACCTACATCCTTGTATTAGTATCACCATACAAGAGTTGTGAGATCAACCACCCTCTCCTTCGAGCATACATAGGATGTACCAGTCTTATCGGAGTCATCGATTTCTGATTCGATGATCAAATGACTAAAAATATTTTAGATTAGGGCTATCAAGATTTAAGATCTTATTGGTATGATCTCATCATGGTCCTAAAATCATTGCCCTAATCTATGAGGTTTATCATAATCATATAAAAAATGATACAGTAAATGATAAAATATAATACCTCATATAAATAAAATAACTAATGTCATGCAAATGAGCGAGAAGATAATAAAGAAAAATTCCATCGCATCTCAATGTGATTGACTTGTAGGGTACTATTCTTTCAGTCCTTAAACTGGTTCGCGACCAAATGACACGTTATTACTAGGACGATAGCGATATCAAGTGTAGGTCGTTATGTGTCATATGCATTGGTTATCCTCGTAACCAAATAGTGTAGAGATACTGGTATAGCATACAAGTAAGATGTCAGAGTACATCGTCACTAAACATGACCAACTGTAGAGCACTTTGCCATCAAGAGTAGCTCGCAAAGGATATGGATATAAGTATCTCTCCGACCTGAGATCACTATGGTGACTTGCAAGCAACTCACTTTACTTTGGTATCAGACTAACTGAGTTTCTAATTCAGTGATGAAAGATTTTTGGGTGCAGTCAAGTATTTGTCAAGTCGGTGGATGAGTCAAGATAGGATTGACCCCTCCGAATTAGTAGGAGTTAATATATCAATGTATTTCAATTTAGCAAAATCTGGACTTGAATAATCCATACGATGGATTTGAAAGATTGAAATACAATATGGATAACTTATCTAGCATTGACAGTTAAATCTTAGGTCGTTCTTGAGTATTAGGGTCAAAGGGATGAATTATACGATAACCATATGCCAATAAATTCTTGAATATTGCTTCGCCATCATTCGATCTATCCGGATGTTGGATCACCATTGCTAGATGATTACATCGATTGGTTCAAAAATTTATTTTTGTGCTATCAATTTAGGTTCGAACCTATCGAGTCATACTCAAAAAAAATTTCTGATTAATCATGTGGCTGATCAATGATTGAAAATCATACAAGGATTTAATCGTCAATTCAATTGATGATTAATCTTATGCAAAAATAGTAATAAATTTATTCACCAAGTGTTAGTGAATTAATAGAGGATTAATTAGTAATTAGATTACTGATTAGCTCAATTTGATTGAACAAAGAAGATTAAATAAAATCTAATTAAATTAGTTTAATTAGGTTGGACCTGATTAGGTTATGAGATGACGTAATTGCTAAGAAAAAATTATCCCTAATTTGATCAGAACTTTGATTCAATCAATTTCAAATTTGATTGAAATTTGATTAAAAATTTATGAACCTAATTAGATTGGGTTTCATATATTTTATTTAGACTCAACCTAATGTGATTTAGTTTAAATTCAAATAAGAAAATCTAGAGTCCATATAGAATTGGACTATTCCTCCCATGCGCCACCAAGTTTTGGATGCCACATTCCTCACACACAAAATTATTTTGCATGAGATTTCTTCATGCCAAAAAAGTCCTTCACCCTCTCTTTCTCCACGCCAAATCACATTTGGGTTAGTCCAAATAAAATATATGAAACCCAATCTAATTAGGTTCATAAATTTTTAATTAAATCTTAATCAAATTAGGAATTGATTGAATCAAAGTTCTGATCAAATCAGAAAAAATTCTCCCTTAGCGATTAGGTCATCTCATAACCTAATTGGATCAAACCTAATTGAATCTAATTCAATTAGATTTTATTTAATCCTTTTTGCTCAATCAAATTGAGCTAATCAACAATCTAATTGCTAATTAATCCTCTATTAATTCACTAATACTTGATGAATAAATTTATTACAACATAAGATTAATCATCAATCGAATTGATGATTAAGTCCTTGAACGATTCTCAATCGTTGATCAGCCACATAATCAATCAAAAAAAAAGTCCAAGATCTCTTAAACTCTTCACCTAATTTTTTTACATGCTAATAAAAAGGGGTTTGTTCTTCTCTTTTATGCGTGTAAGAGGCTAGAGAAAAGGGCTTTCATGGTAAGAAGTCCTTGGACGTGAGTTCATAGCATGAAAAGAGAAGGAGAGTCCTTTCTCTTTGGGTGTGCACAAAAATTTGAATTCTAAATTTTTGATCCTAAAGATTTGAGAAGAGAGAAAAATAAGAAAAAAATTTATTTTCTTCTCCATCTTTCTTCCACCTCTTCATCTCCTCTAGAAGTCCATCTTCAACCTCTAAAAAGGTTCTAGATATTTGAAGAAGGGTCCAGATCAGCTAAGAAGAAAGTCTTTACACGAGCTAGCACTCTCGAGGAGATCGATCAGATCGGGACTTTGAGTGAACTTCCATAGAGGCCGGACACATGTGCGACTATGAGCAACCAGCAAGGATCATCCTTACCATGTCTCTCAATAGTGGCGATTATCGATCCGCACTCAGATATTGAGTTCTGAACTCAAATTAGAAGTAGATTTGATCTACTACTTACATCCATGTATGTAGATTTCATAATATAATTATTTTAAAATTTATATGCAACATATCATGTCATAGATCTCAGAGTAGATTGATTTGATGATTAGATCATATACATGTTAGATTAATATGATTTATTTATTTACTTTTCACTATAATTTATTCAAAAAAATTTTAAAATACATGCATAAAATCATCTACATTTTCTAACGCTGGTATCAGAGTCTAGATTCGTTATGACATGTTATATATGTATATTAAATCTAAATTTTAATTTTATTTAGATCTGATATATGATATTTTAGATCCAAATTTAATTAATGGTTGATTATATAAACTGATATAAGGTTGTCCTGCTGTAAGGTTTATCCCTTACAGTGAAAAGATTGTTCTAGTTTATACTGATCTTTGATAAAATTTGATTTTATGTTGCATGTGATGTTTATGTTCTAATTTAGATGTGATCTAAGATTGTGATCAGATCTGATGTAATTTAGATTAGATCTAAATTCAAACATATATGACATGTGATTAGATTAGATGATCCGATTAGCAAATATTTGAATTGGATTGATCACCAGAGCATCCGATCATAAGAGCAAGAAGGGTTTAAAGACCCTCTCTTCTCATTCAATGGAGTGCTCTTATAGCATGTAGGAGTACCATATGATTAGATCCCATGAAAGAGAATATGAAAGGAAGAACTTATTTTTCTGCAAAATCCTAGATCTTGAAATCTTAAGTTTATTGTATATGATACAAAGTTGTATAAAAAATAAAATATCTAATCTATATGATTAAAATTATTTTAATCATGAAAAAATAAAATCTTAAATTATAACAAGTTTAGATATGATCTACAAAGATATTTATGATTAATTTTATTTTAGAATTATGCAAGATTTTTCAGATCTGAATCGTGCTCGCATAATTACTGAGCTGATCCAATTTTGAACTGAGTTGATCCAGTCTCCTTATGTAGTCGACTCAATGTTGATTGAGTCATAGGCGATTTCATGCATATATTTCAAAATTTTTTTGAATAAATTACAGTAGAAGTCAACTAGATTAATCAAATTAATCTAACATGCATATGATCTAATCATCAAATCAACCTACTCTAGGATCTATGACATGATATGTTGTATATAAAATCTGAAATAATTACATGATAAAATCTACATTCATGGATGTAAGTAGTAGATCACATCTACTTCTAATCTGAGTTCAAAACTCGATACCTGATCATGGATCGATGATCGTCACTGCTGAGAGATATGGTAAGGATGATCTTTGCTGGTTGCTCACAGTCGCACATGCGTCCGATCTCTATGGAAGATCCACTCGAAGCTCCGATTAGATCGATCTTCTGAGGAGTGCTAGCTCGCACGAAGATCTTCTTCTTGACTGATCTGGATCTCTTCTTTAAATCTCTAAAATTTTTTTAGATATTGAAGATAAACTTCTAGAGAGATGAAGAGGTAGAAGAAAGATGGAGAAAAAATTATTTTCTCTCTTATTTTTTTCTCTTCCCACATCCTAAGGTAGAAATCCTAGAAGACTAGGTTTTATGCACACCCCAAGAGAGAGGACTCTCCTCATCTTTTTCACGTCAAGAACCACACCCCAAAGCCCCTCAACATAGAGAACTTCTCTGATCTCTTACACACACAAAAGTGAGAAATAGACCCCTTTTTATTGGTGTGTAGCAGGGTTGGGTGAAGAGTTCTAAGAATCTTAGACTCTTCAAGATATGTCACCCTTCCATAAATTCCACGCCCCAAAAGAAATAAGGGACGCCCCTTCTTTTATTTTTCAAGTGAAATCAGATTCTAATCTGATTTTTCATGGTAAAAATCTTTCTCAGAGTGTCATACACATAAGGAGAAAAAATAAGTTGGTGTGTGGAGTGATTTGGATAAGAACAGATTCTCTTGATAAGAAATATTTTGAAATCTAATTTTAAAATCTTTCTTTTATCAAAACCAAATCAGATTTGGCGTAGAGAAAGGGAGGGTGGAGGATTTATAAGAAATCTCATGCAAAATAATTTTGTGCGTGAGGAATATGGCATCCAAAACTTGGTGGCGCATCGGAGGAAGAATCCAATTCTATATGGACTCTAGGTTTCTTTATTTGAATCCAAACCAAATCACATCTAGTTTAGCCCAAATAAAATATATAAAACCCAATCTAATTAGGTTCATAAATCTTTAATCAAATTTTAATTAAATTAAGAACTGATTGAACCAAAGTTCTGAGCAAATCAGGGATAATTCTTCCTTAGCGATTAGGTCATCTCATAACCTAATCGGGTCAAACCTAATAAAATCTAATTTAATTAGATTTTATTTAATCTTTTTTACTTAATTAAATTGAGCTAATCAGCAATCTAATTACTAATTAATTTTTTATTAATTCACTCACACTTGATGAATAAATTTATTATAATTTTTGCATAAGGTTAATCATCAATCGAATTGACGATTAAGCTCTTGAACGATTCTCAATCATTGATCAGCCACATGATCAGTCAGAAATTTTTTTTGGATGTGACCCCATAGGTTCAAACTTAATTTGATAGAATAGAAATAAATTTTTAAATCAATCGATGTGATCATCTAGCAATGGTGACCCGACGTCTGGATAGGTCGAATGATAGTAAAGCAACGTTCAAGAACCTATTGACATATGGTTACTGTATAATTTATTCTTTTGATCTCAATGCTCGAAGATGACCTAAGATTTAACTGTCAATCCTAAATAAGTCATTTATATTATATTTTAATCTTTCAAATTCATCATATGGATTATCTGAACTCAAGTTTTGCTAAAGTGAAATACATTGATACATTAACTCCTACTAATTCGGAGGGGTCAATCCCATCTTGACTCACACACCGACTTGATAAGTACTTGACTGCACTCATAAATCTTCTATTACTGAATTAAAAATTTAGTTAATCTGATATCAAAGTACAATGAGTTGCTTGTAAGTCACCGTGGTGATCTCAGGTCGGAGGGACACTTATATCCATACCCTTCACGAGCTACTCTTGACAGCAGCATGCTCCGCAATTGGTCACGTTCAGTGATGATGTACTCCTACAACTACTTGCATGCTATACCAATATGTCCACATCATTTGGTTATAAGGACAACTAACGTATATGGCACACAATGACCTACACTTGATATCGCTATCGTCCTAATAATAGCGTATCGTTTGGTCGCAAACTATTTTAAGGACTGTACGATAAATCTTTCTTTATCGATCAAAATAGTCCTAAGGACTTCATTATAATATAAGAGTTCATTAGAAGATATAACCTTATGATGAAAAAAATTAAATAACTTTTATTATTGATCAATTCATATATATTTATAATTAGCACAATCGTCAAACAATTGGCTTTAGGATACATTTTTCAACACCTTATGGGGGGGTGGGTGGCGCAACATGACCACCGAGAGGGCAGGGGCACTGGGGGCCATCGGGAGGGGCACCGAAAATCACTGTGAGGGAGATGGGAGGGGGCAGGGAGGGGCACCGGGGATCATCGAGAGGATGAGGGAGGGGCAGCGGTATATCGAGGAGGAAGGGGGGTGGACCAAGAGGAGGAGCGAGGGGCGGCGTACATCAGGGAGTGAGTGGGGGCGGGCCAAGAGGAGGAGGGAGGGTGGGTCGAGAGGAGGAGGGAGGGCTATCAGGGACCGAGAGGGAGAGGGAGGGGGGTTCTCGCACCAAGGACCAAGAAGGTCGTTGGGAAGGCGCACGGGGAGCAATTCGAGAAGAGGAAAGAGTCTTTTTCTAAGTGACGGAGAGAGGGGAGGGCAGCATGCGGATATCGCCTTATAGTAGGGCAACTCATAAGAGGTGCGGACATCATCCTACCATTGAGCGACTCATAGAATCGCCCTCTCATAAAGTTGCCCTACCATAGGGTGACTCTATGAGTCGCCCTATTATAGGGTAGGTCTCTTGCTGCTGACTCCACACTTCAGGTGGACGGCGAGGTGATAAGTTAGCACACAAAGTCATCCTATCATAGGACGACTTTGTGTGGAACAGTATTTTTATAAATACTTTAAAAAAAATATTATTTTAATAATTTTTTTAAAATAAACCTTATTTTGATAAAAAAAATCCATAATAATAGGACATCATATCAATGATATGATATCCTATTGCATCCTATGACATCTTGCATTCTATATATAGTTATCAAAATATTATAAAAATTAACAAGATGTCATAATAATATTATGACATCCTGTTGTAATCCTATGCTATCTTGTTGTATTCTATATATAATTATCAGGATGTCATAAAAACTAACAGGACATCACAATAATATTATAACATCCTATTGCATCTTATAGATAATTATTGAGATATCATAAAAATTAATAAGATGTCATAATAATATTATAACATCATGTTATAATACTATGGCATTCTGTTGCATCCTATGGATAATTATCAAGATATCATAAAAACTAACAAGATGTTATAATAATATTACAACATCTTATTATAATTCTATGATATTCTATTGCATCCTATAGATGATTATTGGGATGTTATAAAAACTTATAGAATATCATAATAATATTATGGTATTATGTTACAATCTTATGACATTCTATTGCATCCTATAAATAATTATTGAGATATCATAAAAAATAAATAGGATGTAATAATAATAATATGACATCCTGTTGCAATCTTATAACATCCTTGCAGCCTATATACAATTATCGAGATGTCATAAAAACTAATAAAATATCATAATAATATTATGATATTCTGTTACAATCTTATAACATCCTGTTGCATCCAATAAATAATTATTGAGATGTCATAAAAACTAATAGGATATTATATTACATTCTATATATAATTATCAAGATATCATAAAAATTAACTGAATGTCATAATAATATTATGACAACCTGCTATATTCTATATATAATTATTGGGATGTTATAAAAATTAATACGATATCATAATAATATTATGACATCATGTTTGCATCCTATAACATCCTGTTGCATCTTATGAAAAAGCAACAGGACGTCATAATATTAGATTGGTCAAAAAAAATCTGAGAAAAAAGGCTAAACTACACTAAATGCATGTCCCCTTATTAATTTCACTATGTGGCACAATCTGGTGGTATATTTTTTCTTCATCGAATATGGTGGACAAAGAATTTCTCTTCTAGGATGATTTTATCTATATGATATGTCAATCCATTTGAGCCCAGTAGGGAGCTATGCCTGGTCCATTTGATTGACCCAAATGGATCAATAAGCCCAACAATAGAGGAAAAAAAGAAAAATCTTATGGAAAGAAGAGTCTTCTTCCTCCCGATACCATCGAGGGAATTCAATGCCAAGAAGGATTCTTAGTGCCTCTTTCCAACCTATTTAAAAACCAACCTCTTCGAGTGATCACCATTGTTGGCCATCAATTCATCACCAAAAAAATCCTCTTGTTCTTCTTCCAGACATCTTTTATCATGCCCACTGAAATCATGACCTAAGCAATGTCAGAAACCAAGGCTAGGGCCTCTAATCTTTAAATTGATTGTCAATTCCATCCTCTTTGTCCCCTAGATTTTGATTTCTGGCTAGCTATTATTGAATTTATGGTGGAAAATATTTGATCTATTCTAGTTTTTATTGTCCTATCTTTTCTTGATTTTTTTCTCAGCACCAATTGTTGCCGCAGAGCAATGGTTACGGACTTATGCTATCATGGCCATAGCCACCGTCAATTAGAGAGGCTCCCCTACTTTGGAAAGAAGAGCGAGCGTGAGCTCTCCTATTTTGCTAAGAAACCAAGGGAAGAAAAAGAGAAGAAAACCAAAGAAAGAAAGAAAGAAAAGGGGCAAAAATAGAAATAGAAAGATGAAAAGAAAAAAAAAGGAGAGAGTTTCTCTCTCTTCTTCTCTCTTTTCTCTCTTTTCTCACTTTTTCTCTTGACTTTCTCTCTATAGTTTCTCCTTCTACAAAGTTTTTCTCTTTAAATTGTTTCTCTCTCCACTATCTCTTTAAGGTTGTTGGATGTAGTAAATGATCCTTCTCAATAATCTTAATCGATTTTGATGAGGGATCCTAACCAATGGTCTCTGAGTAGCGTATTGACACCACCTTAGCCCTTGCCAGATATTAGATTTTGGCCATCCTTGATTGCTATTAAGCTATCTATATAGATGAAGTTGTTTTGATTGGACTATCTTGAGATTGGACAATGCCACCTGGTCAATCCTATTTCACCCTCTTAGTTTCTCCCTCTTCTTCTCTATCATTCTTTCTCTACTTGATTTTTGAACCTAATAAATTGTCCGAGCCCTTTTGTTTGAACTCAAGTTGAGCTCATTTAAGGAGCTTGAATTGCCTCATTAATTAGGCAGCATGTCAGCACCATCCAAGTCTTTGTCAAGCATCTCAAGATCTAGTCTTTATAAATCTATATCGAACTTTATATCTTAAATGACATCAATTAGATAAAGTTCCTTGATTGAATTGACCCCTAACCAACAAAAAGCATATTGGCTTCCATTTTGGCCCTTTTGGGATACCAGTATATTTGATCACCCTCAGTTGCTATGAAGTAGGCTATACCATGGTCTAATCTTGATCGGATGAAGCTGTTATGATCAGACTGACCCATACTGCTAGATGAGACTATCCGTCAATCCTATCTTTTTATAATTATCTGTATACTTTCTAATTATTGGACTTGATTCTATATAGGGGTATAATTATTTCGATAAAAAGATGACCAACAATGGGATACTACGATATGATATATTAATTGAGAATTTTAAATAAAAATTTCTAAAATTAGTTGGATTTATCTGAGTACTTATAAGGTAAGTAATGCTTAATTTTTTTTAGATTTATCGATAAATTATAACAATCAATTTCAAATCATATTATTCATAATGCATAAATTTGATGAACGATATTTTATTATTGAATATATTTTACTTTAGAATATTAAGATGATGCACAATTGAAAGCATTGATTATGTTTGATTAATTTTAATACCATATGATTATTCATATTTTTGTTGGATTGAGATAAGAAACCATATCATTGATTTGAACTCTCACCCTGACTATGTTAAGGACTCCACCAATGGGGCTAATACATAGACAATTGACTGGTCCTAAAAGATTTATGTTGTAAGATGATGCGCAGTATATTTCAAGTATATATGCAGTCCAGAAGGACTTTGCCATAAGATGATGCATGGCATACTGCAAGAAGATTTGCCGTACTGTAATCCTAGCAAGAAAAATATGTGATCATAGCTCATTGTTGACAAGATAAACTCGATGTTTTGAAAGAAATTGGATTAATGATTGAAAAATTTGAAGTTTGAGAAGGAATTAAGTTTAACATGCATAATATTCTAATAATGTTGCATATCTAGATGGGATCTAAACTGATAAATTCTATATACTTATTCTCTATAAATGATTATCTAATTTATTTTCTAATTAATCTAATTAAAATATTCATTGATTATTGGGCCATCTAGCTTATTAATTTGTACCTTACTATTTTTATAGATCTTAAAAATTAAGATGGTATAAGAATATATTTTGGGAGAGTGACCAGAAGCAGAATTTTAATATCTTTATTTTTTATTAAAACTTTTATTAAAATTTGATATAAGATTTTTAAGATTTTTTAAATGTCATTGGACTTTGTGAGATATCAAAATTTAGATTTAAGTTAGTTAAATTTTAAAGCTGATTTATTAATTAATTATTCTATTATTTTCTTTGTGATATCGTGATGAGATATCTTGCATGCTTATGGAGAGAATTCTCTATGAGTATGCAATAATTGTTGTGACTTTTGGCTTATGATTTTAGATCAAGAGCATGATAATCTGATTGAAAGGTTTGAAAAGTAATTCTCCATCCAAAAAGCACTACTATCATTTCAGCAATCGAAACAAAGTTTGTTCTAAGAGGAATTGCATAGCCTAATTATATATATATATATATATATATATCCTTCTTTGTTCATTCCTAAGTGCAAAGCCAACTCCAGCTTGATCCAATCTCATTGATCCATCATGGATGCTAAGAAACAAAGGTTTGTAGATTCGATTCTGCAACAATTCAAGGAGTAAAGCAACCTCATATTTCAATTTCTCTAAGTTTCATTATTTTTGCCATTCTATACCACTCATTGACTGTTCGGTAAGCATTGGTGACTTACTGACATGGCTCACTAACTTGGTTTTGGAAAGTCTAATCGTTCTATTTTTTTAGATCAACCAAAGAATATTAAGAATAAAGGCTTACAATCATTGATCGTCAATTGACATAGCCTTTGCAGGTTAGAAGTAAAGGGCTTGATCATGATGCAATTTGTAGCCTCCTAGTATTCTAAGCAATCTTCCAAACCACTAAAACATTGGGATACTAAAAGAATATATGGTTGGCCATCTCTAGACAAAACCCAAATCAACTACCAATAGGAGAAACAATTGGAATCTAATGTGATAGAAGCAAACCAATTGAAAGACAGCCCCAAGCTAATTTCTATACAAACATGTACACTATATCTTGAGCCTCCAAATTCGTCGTAAAACATAGTTAGTGGTGCTATATGCTAGATAGTTGTATTATAAACATCCCTTCCCATAACCCTTTGATTGTAGCTCTCATCCAAACATAAGATATCCAATGAGCCATTTTGCTTCATCATATTGCTCACATGGATTAATTCTAAAGGATATTAGCATTATAGCAAAT
Organism: Elaeis guineensis; assembly: GCF_000442705.2. Classification (NCBI taxonomy): domain Eukaryota; kingdom Viridiplantae; phylum Streptophyta; class Magnoliopsida; order Arecales; family Arecaceae; genus Elaeis; species Elaeis guineensis. The sequence continues at coordinate 16,430,824 of NC_026003.2, read as the reverse complement.
TGGTCTTCTACAAATTAAAAGAAAACTAAAGATCGGATTTCGAACTAATACTAACACATTCATCAACAGACCAGATAAAATGATTAGCAACCAAGTCTGAGCTCTTGCAAATTATCTTTCACACTATCAAGTGACTAGAAAGGATAGAGTAAGAATATCAATTACCATTGAATCTGTATTTTGCCCTTAATACTTGAGATAGAAGAGAGGAAGGTCCATAGTTATGTGGCTAGCCATTTTACTAATCAAAGCTTTCCACTAATTCACCACATCTGGAATTCCCAAGCCCCAAAGGGTTTTGGTTTGCACATAGCCTCCCAAGCTACCATACAAACATGATTTGTTTCCTGAGAAATTCTTCATGCACTGCGGGTGGTGTAGAAAATCCAATGTGGAGTCCACCGCTTTGTCTGATTGGTCCATGTAATTACCATTTTCCAATGCGTATTTAATATTTATAGTTTTACTTTTTCATTTAAAATTTTGAATAACAAAAATGCTTTGATTCTTTGAAAAAATTATGACATTCTATATCCATATTATAATATCCTGTGTCCAGAAGATCATAATTTTTGTCTACAGGATGTCATAATATAACGCAGGATGTCATAATATACACAGAATGTTATAATTTTTTTTAAAAAATAGAATCATTTTCGTCTTTCAAAATTTTTAAACAAAAAAATAAAGCTGCAGGCATTAAATGCACGTTAGAAAGTGGTTGGACAAAAATGGTCCTTCTATATTATGATATCTTGAGCCATATTATAATATTTTGGGTCATATTATGACATCCCACATATAAAAAATCATAATTTAACTCAAGATATCATAATATACATAGGATGTCATAATTTCTTAAGCCATATTATGATATTTTGCATATAAGAAGTTATAATATGCCACAGGATGTCATAATTTTTTTCAAAAGATAAAAATATTTTTATCATATAAAATTTTTAAATAAAAAAATAAAACTGTAAGCATTAAATGTGTGCTAGAAAGTGATGGCTACATAGATCAATTCCATAAAGCAGTGCGCTCCATGTCGGATTTTCTACACTGCTCATGGTGCATAAAGAATTTCTCTTTGTTTCCTTATTCATGGCCCTAGATAAAATTATGTAATGTTCTATTCATCCAATCAAAAAAAGTAGCAGGAACTACAAAGGATATGGATAGTAATAGAGAATTGACTTGACCATGATCACCCATCTTGCCATTACAAAAGCTTCCATTCCATGATTATAGTCTACCATTGATTTTGTTCATTATATCTTGAAGTTCTAGCATCATCAATCTCCACTACAAAAAATTTTATGTTGGGTCACCAAAAGAAATCATTGTCAAAAAGTAAATCTATTGCCAGAAGTATTTGATGATAAAAAAAACTTTCATAACCAGATTCATAGCCAAAGACTCATCGCTAAAAGTCATAGATGACAAAAATAATAATTTATCATAAAAAATTTATCATATTCTGATGAAATTGATGTTGCTTCTAAAATATTTATAATTTATGATAAAATATTTTATCACTAAAAGTGAATACTCAACATTATTGAAACATCTATTTTGTTGTAAAAAATCAGCTCGAAGGATTACATGACTTATATGGTACTACAAAAATAACTTTTTTTATGATAAAAGTATTTTTGTGATAAATCAGTTTACCAATGAAATCAATTCTTTGTTGCCAGAAGTCATGGATGATGAAAATAGTAATTCATCATAAAATATCAACATTCTATGATAAAATTGATCTTGTTGCAAAAATATCTATAATTAGTGATAAAATATTACATCTCTAGAAGTGCATAATCATCATTGTCTAAACATCCATATTGTCACAAAAAGTCAACTACAAAGATCACATGACTTATTTTTTCTATACAAATAATTTTTTTATAACAAAAGTATTTTGTCATAAATTATTTTAGTAGTGAAACTAGTATCTCGTTGCCAAAAATCATCGATGATGAAAATAATAAGTCATCACAAAATATTCAATATTTTATGATGACATGGATGTGGATCCTAAAATACTTAGAAATCGTGACAACATATTCCATCACTAAAAATGAGTAAATAATATTGTCTAAACATTTATTTTATTACAAAAAAATAGCCCTAATAGATACGTAGCTTACTTTTTGCTATAAAAAATATTTTTTATGATGAAAGCATTTTTATTATACATTATTTTAGCAATAAATATTTTTTCATTTTGGAAAGATGGCTATTGATGATAATATTTTTTTGTCACTTCAAATGAGATAATGAAAATGAAATATGTTTCTTGCAATTATAAAATATTAGCAATGGATATATATCATTATTTTCTAATTACTATTGGTGACAAAATGATTTCTATAGCAAATTATAATATTAGTTAAAAAATAATTCATTGCTAATTTGCAGTTTCACTAATGAAGTATTTTTGTTGCCTATTTTTTCCTTAGAGAAGTGTAATATATTTTGCTGCCAAGCAATTGATCTTTTGGCTACAATATTAATATTGGTCAATGTATATTGATTCACCTTTATAAATAATTTATTTCATTAATAAAACAAATTTATTTATAAAAAATAATTTTTATCTTTTTTTTGTTGCTCCTGTAATATAATTACTAAACATATCAATATATTTTACAAATATCAAATACCAAGAATACATTTGAATCTAAAATTATAGAATTTATTAAATAACCAATCAATATTGAACAATGTTCACTTTCCAAAACAAAACTAAAACTCATAAATAAAATATCCAAAACATAACTAGTCCACAATCCAACAAAAATGCTTCCTGCTTTCTCAGTCTGAAAATTTGTGATCCACATTAATCTATACAAAAAGAAAAAAAATTAATTAGTCAATAGTATATAAGTCATATTATGTCATTTATTTAATAAACAAGTAGATGAAGAACATAAAAAATTTTAAAAATATTCATTAAAGGTATATTCTATCATAAAATTAAAGTATAAGTATATTATTGATGACTAACCATGAGATAATTAATCATTGCATAAAGCCCAAAGCATCTTAGCTTGATTAGCTAACACAGAGCCTAGTTGTGATTTCAAATCATCAATCTCTAATTATTAAGAGTGTGTCTTTAAATTTTAAATCTCTATTTATGATTATTGAGCTTCTAATTCTGATTGCTAGGGCTGTATCTTCAAGTTTTAGGCTATTAAGACTCTAACAATGATTGTAGTGTAGATCTTGAAGTACTTGACATTGGAGCATGTCCAAGATCTTTAATATATTCCTACCCCATACCAAGTATACGATCGGCTATCTCATCCGGTATCATTGAGGTCTCACATTCTAGCAACGGTTATGATTGTAGCTCTAGCATTCAATTTTATATTTAATAAAAAAATAGATATCAAATTAAAAATATAGATGTATGTTAAATAATACAATTATAAATGATAAGTTTTTATATATTTCAAGTCAACCTTTATTGATATCCATCCATTTCCTTCTTTATAATGAGGAACTCAATCCTAGTAGGCTCTTCTTAGGTTTCATCATCACATTGTATATTACAAAATTATTAAAAAAAAATAACTTCAAAGTTAATAATTATTCATACAATTAAAATTTTGTAACATTTCATAACAAGTAGCCACAAGTGCCTTTGATCCATTATAGTGATGATGCAGATAAACATTTTCAATTTAGATCAATTTTGTTTATTTGTTTCACATCTTGCCTACAACAAAATTTATAAGATCATAATAACTATAGCTGACTACATATTTATCCAAGTATCATACAATATTAATTGCAATTGAACCAATTATTTATACCTAATAATGCAGATCTGCCCACATATCACAAAGACTATTCCACTACTTAGTTCCTATATTTTCTGACTCATTTGCATTTCTTCCTTCATAGAACTCCACTTTTTAAATTCATGTAGCTTATGCCACTCATTCCTGCTCCTTGACTTCAATATCTCCTGATGACTATTCTTGTCATCCAAATTAATTTAAAATCTTGACTGAAATATAATAAGAAACTGAAAATAGAATACAATCAAATGAAGTAAGTAAATAAACAAAAAATAATAGGATAATCTTTCTCACTATAAGTCTATGAAAAACAACTTGCAACTAATCTTGATTCATGTTTTTTCATTTTTTTTGGTAGTAGAATAAAGTTTCTAGCAATGATACTGAGCTCAGAAGATAGCTTGGCTAATTTCACATAATGAAGTAGTCTTCCCTTCCCTTTAAGAATATTTATCGCCAACTTTCTCTGATTTGTATTATTCAACTTTTCTAGACCTATCCCTCTTGTTTCCCCATAACCTTTTCTGTTTGAAGTAGAAGCTACATTTGCAAAGAAAAAAATTATATTTTAATATTTTCAATATGATGTTCATTCATCAATGCAATATTTAGGTGCTACCAACAAACAAAATTTAAATTTGTAAACTTACCAACACTACTAGTGTTCCAAGAGTGGTAGGCATAGATGGAGCTAATGCATCGGGCGGCAGTGGTGGAGCTACATGGCCCAAAATTTGGACCAGAGACCCCCCCCTTGGACAATGAACAGGGAGCAGAAAGTATTGGACTATGTGTCATTAGCTAGAGATTGGCACTTGAAGGTAAATGCAGTTCTATAAGGCTTGGGCTATGTGTTTTAAGTTCAAGATAAGGGCATGGGCTGAAGTAGATGGAGACTTCATCAGCTTGACATTTAAAGATAATTGAAGGCAGCAAGTAGTTGGACATAAGGCACAACGTCGTCCATCGATCAGATAGTGGTGATAGTGGCAGAGCTACGTGGAGGCACCGCTCATCAGCCTCACCTACAATTCGCCGCTAGGGTTATTTCAATTTCGAATCGAGGAAGATAAAGACATCATCATTTTTTATTTTTTTTTAACAAGTTAAATGAAACGACATTATTTTATTTAAAGTCCTTTCTAATCCTTCTTAACTAAAAATGATGCTATTTTTGATAAGCATAAAATAAACCCTTCATTCAATTCAAATAAATCAATTTCAATGCAACCCCCCAAAACCCCCTCCTACATGCTGCCCCCCTCGGTTCTTTTTTCCATTCCCACTACCACTGCGGTGCCCATCATGTTAGTCACCAGAAGTTAGTGCCAACATCCCATTTGCCCTCCACCACCATCGGGCATCATCACATCGATCGATTGGAGAAGGTATCTATGATTCAACAAGAAAAACTCCTAAATTGAGGGTTTAAAAGAACATCTTTTGCAATTTTAGTTTTAAGTTGTAATAATAAAAGACTTTAGGTTATATCCTATATATATTATTTTGGCCCCCCCAACTCAATTTCCTGGCTCCACCACTGTCAGGCAGCACAGCATCTGATGTTGTGATTACAGTCAATGCCCAGTACCTAAGTCAACCTCCTGGTGCCATACTAAATGAAGCTTGTCTCAACAAAATGAATTATATCTTCATAGATGTGATATGTAACATATATAACTAATATATTAAAAATAGATATGTTAATACCAAAATGATTATCTGGTGCGCACCTAAAGGAGTAACAAGAATCATGAATGGATAAAATAAGATATGTTTATTATATATGCTCCAAATATATAATTAATATATAAAAATAAATATGTTAATACCAAAATGATGACCTAGTATGCATTTAAAGGAGTAACAAGAACCATGAATGGATAAAATAAGATATATTTATTATATATGCTTGAAAATTTTATTATCATAATGAATTATATATAGTGACTTTTATAGTAAAGTAAGATAAAAAAAAAACTATATCACAGGCTCTATATTACTATCCTTGTCAGTACTTAAAATCTCTTCCTCATCGTTTCAATATTCTAATAATATTTCATCTTCTACTTTATTATCATTATAAACAAAATCATTGTCATGAAATTCACTTCCCCTACTGTTGTGTACAATGGTAGCATCAATAGTATGTGGATCAATATCATCACTATGCAAGGGCCCGATTTCATGTTGTTTGACTTGGATAGGTATAGTATCTTTAGATGACTCATTGTCTTGGTGCACTTCATCATCCATAATAGAGGCTTCATCAATATCCATTCCATATTTTACATCCCAGGTACATCATACAAATGTCTATAAACTTTTGCATAACTTGCCAATTTTTGCTCAATTTAGTATTATTTATGTAGAAGATTTGATTTGCTTGAGTTACAAGCACGAATGGGACATTCTTGTACTAGAAATTATCAATATTAATGCTTGTGATGTGGCCATCTCTCTGCATTCCTACTTTTCTATTATCAAGGTCGAACCATTCACCCTTGAATCAAATAGTCCAATTATCTTTGATATATTCTAATTCAATAATGTCATTCAATGCACTATAGAATTTAATTTGCTTATTATTATAAATTCTTTCAACAAGAATACCACTATTTTGACTTTTACGGGGGCTAACTCATCCCATAATATGAAACTTATGTTAGAACCGTCATGCACCTACGTGGACCTGAGGAGACCTGCAACAAAGTCCTTTGCAAGAGTTCATGGCAATCTGGACTTTTTAGGGTCAGCAAACTTCATGTCCTATATCGCTGTGCACCCTCAATCCTAGACAGCGACCTAGCTTGTGTCCCCCTTACTTCTAGGGACCTAAGATGTACCTCCAGATCTAATCTTCCACCTCCAACATTCTAAGAACTACGGCTTGGGGTATGGTACCTTTGGGCTATTAGATCTGGGCCTGAATCATTGATGAGGAGGAGTTCTTGTTGGACTAGGACTCCATGACAGCATCTTCAAACTGCCGTCTTTACCTTGTATGCTTCATCTTGGCCCCTACACACCTCTGATTTAAACCAAATCAGAGCCCAAACCTCTCATGAGATCACCTACTCATCCTCCTAAAAATTAAGATATTAGGGCATCCAAAAATTGGAGCTATATAGCACAAGAGAGAGAGTCCAAAACTAGGCTGCATCTTGCATCCACAGCCTTTGTGTTCTACACCTTGTTCATACCAGATCTGAAACCCTCCATTCTAGATTTGAAAACACCCTCTTTCAAGCCCCCAACCAGCAGAGAAAAAGAGGCATGGAGAACTAGGAGATGGCTGCACAAAAGGTGATGGGGTGCCTCCCTCCTCCTAACCCTAGGGCGACTAGGGTTTGAGGGAGATGCCCCCCCCCCACTCTAGGGTTTCTTCCTTTCTGCCTAGGACAGAGTGCAAAATAGAGAGAGAGGTTAAGGGAGAAAAAGATTTTTTTCATATCATATCAAAACCCTAGTACAACCTATATATATATATATATACACATAGCCAATGTGGCTTGACCCAAAAAACTTTTTTGGCTAATCCAATCTGAATGTACTCATCCAAGCCCATGTACACCTATGTCTTGCCATGCACTCACCCTCTTGGATCCAAATCTGGTTCAAACCTGAGTTAGTCCCCTTGAGACCAAATCCCTAGACCTCAGGACCCTAGAACCAAATCAGTCCTAGCCCTAGGACCGAAACCCATCCTAAAATTCTGGAGCCAAACCCATGGCTCCTCTCCTAGCCTCATAAGGCTTGGAAGCACCACATATGCACCAACAATATCCATCTTGGTGCCCCTAAGCCTTGGTAAACCTCTTCACAATCTGTCTGCATGATCCTGCTGCTGCTGTGCGCCTAGACAATTCCCTGTACAAATCTCCATCATCAATGCCAAACTCTTCAGCCCTGGAGCTCCCCTGGAGGCCTCTAAGGCGATCGCCTCCATCTGGACTGAAGATCCTTACTTGCTTTCTCACACCCTCCTATGATCTGTCGGTGTCTTCCTTTTCTGCATCTGCACCAACTGTTACTTCAGCTTCATCTAGAGGGATTGCAGCTTAAATCCTATTCAAACTCAGACCTACCTATCTCATCTCAAAGCTTATCTCAGCCTCCACATAGGTATTTGGATCCTCTCTTGCTGCAAACAATCCATTCGATACCATCTCCCTAGAGACATGCCTCTCTGGTGCCCACACATCTCGCATAAAATCATGCTATGCATCATCACTACTGGTACTAAAAACTAGCTCCATCCTTTCACCCCTCGGCTCTAAACTTGTGCCAAACCATCCTCCACATGTGGAGGCACCTCTAGCCAGTGCTCCACCTAAATCGTGACTCGTCCTATTGCCCCTACAGAAGATAAAATCAAATCCAAAGTCAGCTGTCAAGTACTGTCCTGCTGGACTTCCTGTTGAACCTCCACCATTGCTGTCATTATTTTGGACCTTCCGCATTCCACGAACCCCAACGAAACTACCAGAGGACCTCCTCCTCCTCTAAATCAGCTGCGACACTATGTGGATCAGCCATCCTCATTATTCCAAGGCTCTGCAAATCCATGCTCTGGTCAAATCGCTGAATGCACTCCGACTACTTCCCCACTTTCCTGTATCTAATGGCTGTATAGTCGCTTCTTTAGCTCCATCTCGACTATGACCCCATGAGAATATCTTCTTAAGCATGCCATATATGCCAAATACTCTTAATCCATCAAACAATCCCTAACACATGAGCATGCCCTCCTAACCAGCAAACTCCATCACCTGTCGTCATACACTCCAGCCTTTCCTCCAAGATTACATCCAACCAAAGTTGGACCAGCAAAACATGCACCCAAACCTTCCACTATTGGAAAATATGTCCTAAAATCAATCGTTTGGATGATTATATTTATTCTATAATATGTATATAAATTATTAATCAATGAATAAAAATTATTTTGACATCTTTCATCACAAAGTTACATCTTCTTTGCTAGAACTTTTGTGTTATGATGAAGTTCTTAGAACTATAAAGTAATCGATAAAGGAAGATGTATCATATAGTTCTTAAACATGTTCACGATCAAATGATACGTCATTAAAAGATAATGATGTTTATCGAATGAAGGTCGTTGTATGCCATATGGGTTGGTTGTCCTCTTAACCAAGGAGTGTGAAGATACTAGTATGGCATATAGGTGAGATGTAGAAGTACATCATCACTAAACAAGTGACTCATCTACTGAGCGCTCTACTGTTAAAAGCAGTTCGTGAAGCATATGGACATAAGTGTCCCTCAGACCTGAGTTCACCATAGTGACTTGCAAGCAACTCACTATGCTTTGATGCTGGACTACCTGCATTTTTAATATAGTGACGGAAGGCTACTGGGTACAATCAAATACTTACGAAGTCTGTGTGTGGATCAAGATGGAATTGATCCCTCTGGATTATACAAGTTGATACATCACTATATTTTAATTTAGTAAAATCTTGACCATAATAATCCATGTGATGAATTTGAAATGTTGAAATACAATGTGGATGATCCTTCAGGGTCGGCAGTTTAACCCTAGACTATCCTAGAGCATTCAGGGTCAAAGGGATGAATTATGCGATAACCATATGTATAAATTTTTGAATATTATCTTACGATAATTTGACCTATCCAAATGTCAAAAATTATTGCTAGATGGTAACTTCGATTAGTATAGAAAATGATTCCTATACTACCGGTTTAGTGTTCGAACCTATGAGTCACGCACAAAGTCATGCAACGTAGGAAAAAAATTGACCTAAGTCTATTTGTTCAATTTAGAAGTATATGAATTGATGAACAAATAGATTAATTTGATTGAGAATTAAGTTATGGATCATATGAGATTAAACAGTTGACTATGTCTAGCTAGCACTAGACATGAGATTTAGATTCAATTTCGAGAATGAACAAGATTTGATCTTTGATCCAAAAAATCTATGAGAGATTGAATTTAAGTACTAATTAATTTTTGATTAGATCTAATTTAATTAAACTTAATTAGATTTATAAATTCAAGTTAGACTTGATCCTAAATCTTAAACAGTTAGGGATTAACAGTCTATTCAAAATTGATTTGAATCAGAATCGAATTGGATTCGATTTAATCCATATTTGAATTAGATCTTTAGAGTCCATTTTTACTGAGACTCTCCCTCCTTATGGCTGACCAAGAGGTGGTGGGGTGCTGGTTGTTTCCACCCCACACTTGGGTGTAGGCGTGGGTGCATGAGGGTGCCTAGTTGGGCACCAATCCTTTCTCCCTTAGGATTGATTCTTTGATAAGTTATGGATTAATAAAAAATCTGTTTGAATTAGAAATTTTAGTCTTATGAATCATAAAAAATCACCTATAAATAGGAAGGATCTCTGACTATCATGGCATAACAATCGGATTCTGCGCTAAGATGAGAAAGTGAGAGAAAAGAGGTGTGAAGATAGAGTGGGCGCCACCCTCTCCTTGGTATCTTCCCTTTAGGCATCCTTCTTCTCGAAGGCATGAAGAATTCTTGGGCATCCTTCTTACTAGTGTGAGGCTTGAAACCAAGAGCCTCTCTTCCCTCCTTTATTACCTTGCAAAGATACTTTAATTTGAGGCTTCATCCCGCTTTCCCACGAAGTTTGACGTGCACATGAGTAGAGGATTTATGGATTTAGACCTACAAGAGGCTTTGGATTCAGAATCTTTGAGATTTGATCTCTATTCTATTACATATCAAATAAAGATCTAATTTTTATTAAGTTGTTATAGAAAATTTTTAGATGTACCCAGTGTTGGGAATAGTATCCCAAAGCCAATCGTCAATCTGTTGACGGTTGTGCTCTTTCTTGTATTAGTATATGAATTATAAATAAATAAAAATTATTTTGATATTTTTCATCATAAATTGTTTCATCTTCTAATGAACTCCTGTGTTGTGGTGAAGTCCTTAGGACTATTTAGACTCGACAAAGGAGGATTTATCATTTAGTCCTTAAACCTGTTCGCGATCAAATGATACGTTGTTACCAAGGACAACAATGTTTATCAAGCATAGGTCGTTGTGTGCCATATGAGTTAGTTGTCCTCTTAACAAAAGAGTGTGGAGACACTGGTATAGCATACAGGTGAGATGTAAGGGTACATCTATACTGAACGTGATCGACTCTGGAGCTTTTTCTACTGTCAAGATTTGCTCCGATGGGATATGGGTATAACTGTCCCTCCGACCTGAGACTGCCATAGTGACTTACAAGTAATTCACTGCACTTAGGCACTGGACTACCTGAATTTCTAATGCAGTGATGGAAGGCTGCTGGGTGTAGTCAAGTACTTGACTTGTCGGTGCGTGTATCAAGATGGGATTGACCACTTCAGTTTAAGGAGCTGGTACAGTCATGTTTCAATTTAGCAAAACCTTGGCTAGGATAGTCCTAGTGAGGAGTCACAGGACTGTTTGAGTTGAGCACGATTCGGATGATCTGATTAGGATTGATAGTTTAACCCTGAGTCGTCCTATACACAGGGGTTAAAAGGGATGAAGTATACAGTAACCATATTCGCGTAGGTTCTGAATGTTGCGATTGCGACTATTCGACCTATCCGAATGTCGGATACCATTGCTAGACGGTCACTTCGATTAGTATAAGAATTGATTCCTGTGCTACCGGCTTAGGTTCGAACCTGCGAAGTGACACACATTAGAGGTTCCTATCTGATCTGATGGCTGGTGAAGAGTCCCACTAGACTGGGACTCTTCAACCAAGAGTCCTAATGCTCAGAGACTTTGAGTCTTACGTGTCTGAAATTTTATGATCGAGAATCAGGATTCTCTGATCATGAGTTTCACACATTTTGGGTACCGAGGTCAAGAGTCCCACTGGTTCGGGACTCTTCGATCAAAATTCATATCGATAGACTTTAATGTCCGATTGCCCATCGGATTTGGACTCAGTATTTATGAGAGATTTAATTAGTAATTTGATTGCTAATTAACTCAATTTGATTGAGTAATTATTTTTGGATCAAATCCAATTGAATTGGATTCAGTTGGGTTTGATCCGATTAGGTTAAGAGTTGACCTAATCACCGAGGTGGTTTGGTCCCTGATCTGATCAAGGGTTGGACTTAGTCAATTCCTGATTTGATTAAGATTTTATTGAACCTAATTAAGCCTAATTGTATTGAGTTGAATTTAGTCTAATTGTGCCTAACCTATTTTGATAAGGTTGGTTCAATTAGATTTGAAACCACCTTGACTTATCTCCCTGCGCCACCTCACCTCACCTGCACCTATTTGAATTCACAAGAAACGAGTTCTCGTGAATTTTTGCCTACACAGAAGCCTTCCCACACCCCTCCTGTGTGTGCAATCTGAGTGGATAAAGATGGTTGGTTGGCCATTCAAATTCAAATGAAGTTTGAATTTGAATGCACAACTAATCCCATGCGCCACCTTATCCACTTGTGCGCCACTTCCTCCACACGAGAAAAAGTTTCTTGTGTAAACTCTCCATGCACAAAGAAGCCCACACCCCTCCCTTCTCGTGCCTTGAGTGGATAAGGATAAGTTGGTTGGTATTTGAATTCAAATTCGATTTGAATTCAAGTGAGCAACCACCAAGCTTTATCCTCTCACACGATGAAGACGCGATCTTGCACTATTTTAAAAGGAAAGAGAAGGTGGGGCATGCGCACAATTTTTATCTGAGAGAGAAGGCTGCGTGAGAAGGCCTTGTGCATGAGATTGGAAGTTCAAAAAATTCCAAGAGAAAAGAAAAGAAGAGAAAAAAAAAAATTTTGGGCACAGGATTTTCTGTGTGTACCCTAGGGTTACTGTCTAGGGTTCGAAAAGTGAGAAGGTGAGCTACGAGTGTTGTGAGCCCACCAAACTTTAGGGAGAGCTTCATCAACCTCTTAAGTATCTCTACTGACGATTCGAAGCATCTGAGAAATCGATAAACACCGATCGAAGGAGTTCGATCAACATCGATCATCGAAAGGGTTCTGCAACGAACTAGCATTCGGGAGGAGCCGATCAGACCGAAAACTTTGTGTGGATGATCCACAGAGGCCAGACATATTGTGTGGTTGCATTGTGATGATTAGATCATCCTGACGGTGATCAAACTACGGTGATCGACTACCTGCACGAAGGTAATGTGTTCTGAACACATAACAGTAAAATATTTACTGTAGAATTTGAAATTTTAAATTTAAATGCATGCTATATATATCATATTTAGATCCTTATATAGGATTAATATATATTAATTAATTATATTAATTAATAATTTTTACTGTAAAATTATAATTTTAAAAAAATTTTAAAATTATCGTTTTACCCCTACACTGAAATTCACAACAAATGGTATCAGAGTAGGTTCTTGTTGGGTATAAAATACCCACAGCCGAAGCCCTCAGCGGAATCGACTACAGCACAGCTCCGCTCGGACTCCTACGGGAGCCGGGCTCTACCGCCGACATCAACTATAGGAGTCCGGGCTCCACCGCCGACATCAACTACAGCACAGCTCCGCCCGGACTCCTACGGGAGCCGGGCTCCACCGCCGACATCGACTACGGCACAGCTCCGCCCGGATTCCTACGGGAGCCGGGCTCTACCGCCGACATCGACTACGGCACAGCTCCGCCCGGACTCCTACGGGAGCCGGGCTCCACCGCCGACATCAACTACAGCACAGCTCCGCCCGGACTCCTACGGGAGCCGGGCTCCGCCACCGACATCAACTACAGCACAGCTTCGCCCGGACTCCTACGGAAGCCGGGCTCCGCCGCCGACATCGACTACAGGACAGCTCCGTCCGGACTCCTACGGGAGCCGGGCCTCGTCCTCAGCATCAACCGCTGGTAGGCCTCGTCCGGACTCCTACGGGAGCTGGACCTCCCCTCTAACTTTAATTGCAGGGAGACTCCGCCCGTGCTCTTATGGGAGCCGGGCTTCATCCTCGACGCCAACAACTGCAGCCGCAAGCAGACTCCGTCCGGACTCCTATGGGAGTCGGGCTCCGTCCTCAACAACGACCGCTGGTAGGCCCCGTCCGGACTCCTACGGGAGCCGGACCTCCCCTCTGACTTTAATTGCAGGAAGACCACGCCCGGACTCCTGCAGGAGCCGGGCTTTGTCCTCGGCTCCAACGGCTGCAGACAGATTTAGTCCGGACTCCTACGGGGGTCGGACTCCGACCGCTGCCGAACTTCGACCGATGGATCTGCACCCCCTGGCAGGCCACCATAACGGCCACGATCCTGCTCCACTTCCTGTGGCGGATTTCGTGCAGCTCCATCACTCCCTGACAGGCCGCAGTAACCATCGCAGCTCTGCTCCACTTCCTGTGGCGGATTCCGCACAGCTCCACTACCCCCTGGCAGGCCGCAATAACGGCCATGAACCTGCTCCACCTCCTGCGATGGATACCGGGCGATTCTCCCATCCGCTGGCAAGTCACGACAATGGATGCTGCTCCACTCCTCGCAACTGATTCCACGTGGCGAGCTACGGTGATAGCCACGATTCCGCTCCACTACCCTTCGCAATAAATTCCCCTGACCATGGGCGGCCCACTACCAGACGGTTACAAATGTCGCCATCAATCCGTTGCCTCCTCCGTCTATAAAAGGGGGACCCAGATACGTTATTCTCTAAGCTCATTTCTTATCTCAAAACTCTGCTAAATTCTCCGTTCGAGCACTCCATTCTTGTTGAGGCAGAGAACTGACTTGAGCATCGGAGGATCTTGCCGGAGCAACCCCACCTCCGGTTTAGACTTCCTTTGCAGGTCCCGACGGCGACCGCGGCTTCCCCAACTCCAGCTTCTCCGGCGCAGGCAGATTTTTGCACCAACAGGATTGGCACTAGAGGAAGGGTCCTGTGTCTTCGCAGCACCCTTATTCTTAAAGGAGTGTTCAACGGAGCCACCTCCGACCGTCTCTCCATCACCCACTCCTAATCTTCCCCCACGAGATCGACACTCGATGCCTCCGTGCAAGGCATCCACCCGACGGTCCACGGCCTCCACGGCCAGATCTCAGGCTCTGGCCTCCCCTCCTATTTCTCAGCCTCCTCCTCCTCCCCCTCTGGCGGCGGCGGTCGGCGCGGAGCAATTTGACTCGCTGGCACAGCAGGTCAGAGGCCTCGTCGAAGCTGTGCAAGCAATGCAGCAGCAGCAACCGCAGGCGTCGGCGCATCCGGAAGGGGCATCTCCAGAATGCTAGAACCCGACGGCGGGGCGGGCCACCTGGGCCAGCCGCCCCATCCTTCCCGGAAAAACAAATCCGAGGGTAGAGAGCCCTCAATCGGATCACGACTCCACCCCTGGAAGATCCCTGCCCCCATTCTGCCAAAGGACCCTCGAGACTCGAAGTCGAGAGGATTTCCTGGACCGGAGGCTCCAGGAGATGAACCGGCGGATTGAAGAACTCCGCCATGCGCCCCCCGCTTATGGTGAGGATATTTGCACTGACCCTCCCTTCTCCCAAATGATCATGCAGGAACCGATCCCGCCAAACTTCAAGCTTCCCCAGTTCGAAAGCTACGACAGGACTTCGGATCCGGTTGATCATCTGGAGGCCTTCCGGACGATGATGCTGCTTCACGACGCTCCTGACGCCATCTTATGTCGGGCTTTCCCGTCTACTTTGAAGGGAGCAGCGAGGAACTGGTACTCGGCTTTGAAGCCGGGTACCATCTTTTTCTTCGATCAAATGAGCCACCAATTTGTGGCCCATTTTGTCAGCAGCCGGCATCCCCGGAAGGGTTTGGAGTCCCTCATCAACATCAAGCAAAGGGAAGGGGAGTCCATACGGGCCTACGTCAACCGCTTTAATATCGCGGCGTTGGAGGTCCGAAACCTGGACCAATCAGTTGCCATGGCCGCCCTGAAAGGTGGCCTTCAGAAGAATGATCTTTTGTACTCCCTGGAGAAGAAGTACCCCAAGGATTTTGCCGATTTACTGGCTCGGGCTGAAGGATACGCCCGAGCGGAAGAAGCCTTCAAAATAAAGGACGAAGAGACAGCAAGGGAGCGTCAGGTGGGAGATTCGAGTAAGCCCGCAGTTGAGAAAAGGCCAAAGGAAGCCCGACAGCATTTCCGATCCCCTCCTGGATATAAGCACGCCCATACTCCACCCCAGGCACACAGGAAGAGAAGCTCGGACAGCATGTTTCGGCGGGGTTCTCCACCAGAGAAATTTCGCAACTACGCCCCCCTCAACGCCTCAAAGGCCCAGGTACTGATGGAGGTCAGGGAGCAGCTCCCTAGGCCGGAGAGGATGCGCACACACCCCAGGAAGCGCAACCCCAACAAGTTCTGCCTTTACCACCGCGACCATGACCACGACACGGAGGAATGCATCCAGCTCTAGGATGAGATCGAAGAGCTCATTCGGCGAGGTCGACTCGACAGATTCATCCGCCGCAGGCCTGAGGGTAGAGGAGACCGGCCAAGAGCCCTCCCACAGCCTGAACCGCAGAAAAGGAAGGAGCAGCCCGGGGATCGGCCTCCCATCGAGACCATCGACTCCATCACCGGAGGGCCTCAAGGAGGAGCGAGAAAACTGTAAATGTATCACTTACGATTTCACATTGAATCTACTTTTCTTTCTACCTAACGTGCCTTTCCCACCTGGCGTGGATGTATTATGACTGGATATGATCCCTCCAAAAATACAGCCATGTCAGGAACAGGAGGAGAACCTCGTCCTGACATGAGCAAAGTCAAAGGCCCGGTTCTTTTAGACCGGATGGGGGGAGAGGCCTTACAACGCCCTAATGTGCCCCACAGCCCTGTTAGGGATAGGAGGAGAACCTCGCCCTAACTTGAGCAAAGTCAAAGGCCCGGTTCTTTTAGATCGGATGGGGGGAGAGGCCTTACAACGTCCTAATGTGCCCCCACAGCCCTGTTAGGGACAGGAGGAAAATCTCGTCCTAACTTGAGCAAAGTCAAAGGCCCGGTTCTTTTAGACCGGATGGGGGGAGAGGCCTTACAATGCCCTAATGTGCCCCCACAGCCATGTCAGGAACAGGAGGAGAACCTCGTCCTGACATGAGCAAAGTCGAAGGCCCGATTCTTTTAGACCGGATGGGGGAGAGGCCTTACAGCGCCCTAACGCGCCCCCACAAGCCAGGCTGGTAACGAGAGGAGAACCTCACGCCGGCTCAAGCAAAATGGAAGGTCCGGACTCCTACGGGAGCCGGGTTCCTACGCCAAGGAAGACTTCACCCGGACTCCTACGGGAGCCGGGTTCCAACGACAAGGAAGACTTCACCCGGACTCCTACGGGAGCCGGGTTCCTACGCCAAGGAAGACTTCACCCGGACTCCTACGGGAGCCGGGTTCCAACGACAAGGAAGACTTCACCCGGACTCCTACGGGAGCCGGGTTCCGCCGCCAAGGAAGACTTCACCCGGACTCCTACGGGAGCCGGGTTCCTACGCCAAGGAAGACTTCACCCGGACTCCTACGGGAGCTGGGTTCCTACGCCAAGGAAGACTTCACCCGGACTCCTACGGGAGCCGGGTTCCAACTACAAGGAAGACTTCACCCGGACTCCTACGGGAGCCGGGTTCCGCCTACAAGGAAGACTCCACCCGGACTCCTGCAGGAGCCGGGTTCCGCCTATAAGGAAGACTTCGCCCGGACTCCTACGGGAGCCGGGCTCCATCCGCAACTCCCGCAGCGAGGGTTAATGGTGGCGAAACTCGACCGCGTAACAAGATCGGATGAAAGGAAAAAGCCCCCCCCCACGACGACGTCTACGTCAAACAAGTCAAACGACAAGAAAGGTTCAGCAGACAACAATATCAGTGCGATGCGTGGACGAGGTAACACAAAATGCTCCTTTTTCCATTTCCGATATACACACTACAAGGCCAGAACGGCCAAGGAAAGAAGGACAAAACGACAAAAAAGAAGTAACTACATGATAAGACATAAAGATAAAAGAGCTCTAAGGAGGCCCTGCTCCCTCCGACCTAGGGTTATCTACTCCATCCCTCAACCAGGACTGCCTCAGGTTCTCTATTACTTCTTCTAGTTCTTCCCTCTTTCGCAGCGCGTCCTGGAGCGCCCGACGAAGTTGCTGGCTCTCAGCCTCCGCTTCCCGACGCCACTTCCGCAAAACTTCGGACTCCGCCTCCGCGTCTGCGACGGTCCGCCGCTCAAGTGCCAGTTGGATCTTCACTTGTTGCAGCTCGGCTGTCTTCTCCCCGAGGGAGACAGAAATCCCTTCAATAGTGCCTCTCAAGGCTTGGAGCTCTTCGGAATCTTGGGCGGAAGTAAGCTGCACCCTATTAACCAGCTGCCTCTGGAGATGAACGACCTCGTCAGCCGCCGTCCGGAATCTCCCTTTGTACTCTTCCACTTACCGGCGCCAGCTAGCTCGCTGCACGTCGTGGCTCATCTCGGTGTCTTGAAGCTGCTTCTGAAGGTCGGAGACCTTCTGCGACCACTTCTGTCCATCATCAACCCGAGCCAAGAGCCGGGATGAGTTTCCTTCCAGCTGGCTGATCTTCCTCTTCGCAGCTGATAGTTTCACCTTAAGGGCGCTGATCCTGACTTCTTGAGCCCAAATTCGGTCGCTGGTGCTCTTCTTGCATTCCTCGAGCTCCTTTGTGAAGTTCGCCTTCCTCTGGCTGTAATCCATGATCGCCTTCACATGGAGACTCCGAAAGTGGGCGGCCTCAGCGGCGGCTTCAGAATGGCCTTCTCTCGATTTGCAGAGCTCGCCTTCCGACTTCTTCAACTTCTTCGTCAGGTGAAGGACCTCTTTTTTCAACCGCTGGATTGTCGATTTCAGCGGGACCCCCAGGGGCAAGGGGAGTGCTTCAGCAGGGCACTGCCATCGGAAGATGCAAGCATCAAAGATCGACTCATTACAAGAAGAAAAGCAGAAAGAAGGAGGAGGGGGAAGGAGAAGCCATCCACAACAAGAAATTCGACTTTATTGATTGAATAATTTTGAAGACAAACAGAAAGGAAATATGGCGACAAAATAAGGGCACAAGATCAGAGGTCTCAGACCTCAGGGGCAGGAGGTGGAGAACTCGGTGCGGGGGGTGCGACCGCGGTGGCGGCGGACGAGGGGCCAGCCTCATCTTCAGACTCCTCAAGAAAGCCGAGATCGAGTTCGGGGTATTTGCTGGCCACCTTCTCTTGGCAGAGCTCGAACCTCTTGGTGAATGCCTCCTGACCGAACTGGACATTCAGGTCCCTCATCTCCGTAGAGGCCTTGAATTCCTCCACCGCAAGGGCCCTGGCCTCCGAGACCAGGACCGGAGTTTGCTCGACCAAATGGGCGACCTCGGCCTCCACCTTCCTCGCCGACTCCTCCAAGATCCATCTCTCCTCTTCCCGGGCTTGCCTTTCTCTTTCTAGGGCCTCCTGGAGGGTGACTACTTCGGCCGTCTTTGCTTGGAGGCGAGCAACCTCGGCTTGGCAGCGTTCCTCCGCCTGAAGGAGGTCCCTCCTCATGCGGCTCGTCGCCTCGACATAGGCGAAGAGCTGGTGCCCGATCTGTAAGGACGGATAGAGAATTACGACAAAGGCCGAGTGACCGTGTAAATAAATATCTGCTTACCTCGAGGAAGGACCCCAAAGAGTCCCAAGCCTGCTGCTCAGGATCGGCGTGGTCGATCCTCTCCACGATGTCAGACAGGATGCAGCCGTCGAGCAGCCGCCTGATCAAGTCCCTATCGTTGAAGGGATTCTCCGATCCCTCCTCGGAGCAGATGGACTCGTCTATAGTAGCTCGGTGGCTACTTGCCCTACGAGCCACCGATTTCCTCCTCCTCCCCGTGGCGGGCGCCTCCGTGGGGCGAACCCCCGGAGCGGGGGCCCCAGTCGGTGGGCTCCTCGAGGAAGTCCGGGGAGCCACTGGCTCGGCATCTGAAGGAATGTCGATGGTCGGGACTGCCTGGGCGGGCGCAGCCAAGCTCGTCTCCTCCGCCCTGGCCCTCTTCGCCGATCCAGAGGCCGCCGCGCCCTTTCTCTTCTGAGCTCTCATGCCCCTGGCGAGCATCCGCGTCGCTTCAGCATCCATTGCTAAAAAAAAAAAAATGATGAGAAAAGAAAAAGGAGAAGGAAGAAGAAAAAAGGGAAAAAGAAGCAACACCGATCAATCAAGAGTCAAAAAAAAAAAAAAGAAAAAGAAGAGAGTGGGAAGGAAAAAGAGGTAAAGAGAAGAAGAAGAGGAAGGCAAGAAAAGAAAAGATAAGATGAATACTCGCTGGATCCTGAGGGCTCAGGCCGATGTTGAAAAGAAGCTGCTCCCTCAGAAGATTAGGAAGGGAAGGAGCGGGATAAGTTAGGAGCTTCTGGGCGGCCTGGAGGTCATCCTCCCCCAGGCTAGGAGCCCGGTGGACGGAATCCCTCAGAGAACCCCAAGGGGGCAGGCCCAGTTCCAGGGTCGGGTAGTGGACGAAGAGGTATTTCCCCTTCCAATTGTGAATCGAAGAAGGGGCGCCCTTCAGCAACCCCTTCTTACCAAACTGGGGGGAGAAGTACCAC
Source organism: Elaeis guineensis (assembly GCF_000442705.2). Classification (NCBI taxonomy): domain Eukaryota; kingdom Viridiplantae; phylum Streptophyta; class Magnoliopsida; order Arecales; family Arecaceae; genus Elaeis; species Elaeis guineensis. The sequence goes on along the minus strand of NC_026003.2, from coordinate 16,410,479 downwards.
CAGTCCTTCGTCGAAGGATGGCGTTTGAAGGTATAAAAATGCCTAAATAAGGAGAGGGACGACTGAACCTCGACTATGTGGCAGAGGGAGAGAAACCCTATCAGAAACCTAAAGGAGTTCGGGGCCACGGAAGCGAGAGAGATGTCCAAGAAGCGGAAGAAGGCAGCGACAAAGGCAGGAAGTGGAAGCCAGAGTCCGGCACGGAACGCTTCCTGATACAAACAGAAGTGACCGGGAGGAGGAGTGCTGGCTCGGTCAGAGGGGTCAGGTAGCTCCAGATCGTACTCCGGAGGAACCCCATACCGAACCCTTATCAGAAGGAGTTCCTCCGAAGTCGTCGAACATGGAATAACGCCCGGTACGAAAATCGGGTGAGGCCCAGCCCCGGACGTGGGTTCGTCTGCAGAGACATGGACCTGGGGGTTTGAAGCAGAAGAACTCTCGGAACTGCCGGGAGCAGAAGAGCCAGAGGACATTTTGAGTAGTTTCGAAGGGAGGATCTAAAGGACCCTAAAAAGACGGACCGAAAGGGGAACGAGAGGCTAACTCGGAGGGAGGCACAAAAGTAATGATGAAAGGAGAAGCCCCTAGGCGGTGAGAGGAAGGTTGGCACTAACCTATGTTACTCTGAGGGACCTGGGGGACGAGAAACAGGAGGCGCCTACGGCTCGAGAAGATGCTCACTAGAGTAGGGCTCTCGAAGAGAAGACAGACACCAGCGAAAACTCAGGAATGGAGTAGGGCGCCTAAAGGAGGGAGGACGGGTTTAAATAGACCCTGGGATCCGACGCCATAATGATCGCGAATTCCCCCAGGCCAGTCCGCATCCGACACGTGTCCCACTCCCCCTGGCAGACGGCTAAAAGCGGCTGACGGTTGGCAGGATCATAATTGCACCGTACCTAGGCCAGAGTACCTGCGGGATTTTCGAAGCATCCCCTCGTACTGCTCCAATTCGAAAAGACTCTGGCACGCACACATTTAATGCCAAAATATCCGGAGGCGGTAGTGCGCGGGATTCGAAGGGACGGTTTCGGCTGTGCCCATCTCTCTCTCTGTACTTCCTTCATCTGAAATTCAAACTCGAAAGTAGGGGGACTGGTGTTGGGTATAAAATACCCACAGCCGAAGCCCTCAGTAGAATCGACTACAGCACAGCTCCGCCCGGACTCCTACGGGAGCCGGGCTCCACCACCGACATCAACTACAGCACAGCTCCGTCCGGACTCCTACGGGAGCCGGGCTCCACCGCCGACATCGACTACAGCACAGCTCCGCCTGGACTCCTACGGGAGCCGGGCTCCACCGCCGACATCGACTACGGCACAGCTCCGCCCGGACTCCTACGGGAGTCGGCTCCACTGCCGACATCAACTACAGCACAGCTCCGCCCGGACTCCTACGGGAGCCGGGCTCCGCCGCCGACATCAACTACAGCACAGCTCCGCCCGGACTCCTACGGGAGTCGGGCTCCGTCGCCGACATCGACTACAGGACAGCTCCGTCCGGACTCCTACGGGAGTCGGGCCCCATCCTCAGCATCAACCGCTGGTAGGCCTCGTCCGAACTCCTACGGGAGCCGGACCTCCCCTCTGACTTTAATTGCAGGGAGACTCCGCCCGTGCTCTTATGGGAGCCGGGCTTCATCCTCGACGCCAACAACTGCAGCCGCAAGCAGACTCCGCCCGGACTCCTATGGGAGTCGGGCTCCGTCCTCAACAACGACCGCTGGTAGGCCCCGTCCGGACTCCTACGGGAGCCAGACCTCCCCTCTGACTTTAATTGCAAAAAGACCACGCCCGGACTCCTGTGGGAGTCGGGCTTCATCCTCGGCTCCAACAGCTGCAGACAGATTTAGTCCGGACTACTACGGGGGCCGGACTCCGACCGCTGCCGAACTTCGGCCGATGGATCTGCACCCCCTGGCAGGCCACCATAACGGCCACGATCCTGCTCCACTTCTTGTGGCAGATTCCGCACAGCTCCATCACTCCCTGACAGGCCGCAGTAACCATCGCAGCTCTGCTCCACTTCCTATGGCGGATTTTGCACAGCTCCACTACCCACTGGCAGGCCGCAATAACGGCCACGAACCTGCTCCACCTCCTGCGATGGATACCGGACGATTCTCCCATCCGCTGGCAAGTCACGACAACGGATGCTGCTCCACTCCTCGCAACTGATTCCACGTGGCGAGCTACGGTGATAGCCACGATTCCGCTCCACTACCCTTCGCAATAAATTCCCCTGACCATGGGCGGCCCACTACCAGATGGTTACAAATGTCGCCATCAATCCGTTGCCTCCTCCGCCTATAAAAGGGGGACCCAGATACGTTATTCTCTAAGCTCATTTCTTATCTCAAAACTCTGCTAAATTCTCCGTTCGAGCACTCCATTCTTGTTGAGGCAGAGAACTGACTTGAGCGTCAGAGGGTCTTGCCGGAGCAACCCCACCTCCGGTTTAGACTTCCTTTGTAGGTCCCGACGGCGACCGCGGCTTCCCCAACTCTAGCTTCTCTGGCGCAGGCAGATTTTTGCACCAACAGTTCTAAAATATGATATACATTTGCATGCATAGATTAAGTAGTAATTTAAAAGTTTAAATTTAAAATTTAAAATTTAAAATTTGAATTTTAAAATTTAAAATTCGAAATTCAAAATTCAAAAATTTAAAATTCAAAATTTAAAATTTGAAATTTGTTTGAAATTTTGAATTTAAATTTTAAATTTTAAAATTCAAAATTTTGAAATTTAAAATTTGAAATTTATTTGAAATTTAAAATTCAAAATTTAAAATTTAAATTTTAAAATTAGTATATTTAGATATACTTGATCCAAGTAGCAAGTAGTCTAATTGGGTTGGTTGCCATGGTCATCCGGTCATAGGAGAAAAGTAGGGTTTAAAGGCCCTCTCCTCCCATTCGATGGGGTTCTCCTATGGGGGTAGAGGTGCTGATACGATTATATCCCATGCAGACGAAGCAGCGAAAGAACTTAATTGTAAAGGTTCAATTGTAAAATTTATCATGAATGTGTTAGATTAGATCTAAAGGAATATTCATGATTTATTTTGATTAAGTTATTTTCTGTTATGTAATTAGCAATAGGATTGCTGTTTATGAAATGTGCTGATCCGTTTGTGAAATGAGTCAACACATTTGATGAACAGAAAGTAAAACCTTTCAAATTTGAAAATTATTTTTGAAATGCCAAACCCTGACCCATAGCCCAAATACTTAATTAAAAAAATTAAGTGTTGTCTAGTTGGTCTAGAATTGTGAATTAAGACCTAAGACAATTGTATAAACTTGTGGGTTAATGGGTTAGATGGATTAGGTCCAGAATTGGGTTAAACCTAAGGTTAGCTTAAAGAAATGGACTAAATTAGAGTAATTGATCAAATCTAATCAAAAGTTGAATTAGATTAGGTCAAGAACACTCTAGACTCAACTCCAATAGTTGTAGTTGAATGGGTCCATATCTTTAACTAGACCAAAATGGACTTAATTCTTGACTACGCGGTGGAACCCTATTTACTAAGTTGATCAAATTAAAACTAATGAACCGGTTGGTGTCTAACTAATGAACCGGTTGGTGTCTAAGATAAGTTCGGCAGTCTGACCAGTGGTTTTTAAGTGGGAGCTACTCGCATTAATTCGATCTCTGACGAGTTAATGGCATATCCTCACCACTGATCTCACTTACCTGGCCAACCTGGTGAGTTAGGTTTTGATTAGATCACTTGGTGATTAGGGCTCACCCATGTCATTAGGTAAATCAGTGTGACTGATTTAGGTGCTCCAAATGCCACCTTTAATTAAATCTTTTTTAATCTGACTTGGTGAAGTCAGTGGGAGGATTGAAATTGGCTGGTTAATTTCTTCTCTTTTATCCTTTAATAAAATCCTCAAAAATTATTAGGTCCCTAAAAATGATTAAGTTATAGTGATAACTAAGTCATAGCCTCCCATTAAGTGAGTGATAATGAGTCTATTAGTTTAATAATCACTGGAGGCCCAAAGGCCTGGTGCTTATTGACTAATGGAATTATCATTCATTATATGTGTTGGGTATAAACCCCCCCCAGCCGAAGTTTGTGTCAGGAGTGACCCCTTGGGAATTCTACCGGTGTCCGACCTGCGGCGGCAGGAAGACTTCGTCCGGACTCCTACGGGAGCTGGACTTCGTCCCCGACTTCAATTGCAGGAAGACTTCATCCGGACTCCTATGGGAGCCGGACTTCATCCCCGACTTCAACTATCGGTAAACTTCGTCTGGACTCCTACGGGAGCCAGACTTCGTCCCGGACTTCAACTGCAGGAAGACTTCATCCGGACTCCTACGGGAGCCGGACTTCATCCCCGACTTCAAACTGCCGGTAAACTTCATCCGGACTCTTATGGGAGCCGGACTTCGTCCCAGACCTCAACTGCAGGAAGACTTCGTCCGGACTCCTACGGGAGCCAGACTTCATCCCCGACTTCAAACTGCAGGTAGACTTCGTCCGGACTCCTACAGGAGCCGAACTTCATCTCCGACTTCAAATTGCAGGTAGACTTCGTCCGGACTCCTACGGGAGCCAGACTTCGTCCCTGACTTGAACTGCCGGTAAACTTCATCCGGACTCCTACGGGAGCCAGACTTCGTCCCGGACCTCAACTGCAGGAAGACTTCATCCAGACTCCTACGGGAGCCAGACTTCATCTCTGACTTCAAACTACAGGGAGACTTCATCCGAACTCCTACGAGAGCCGGACATCATCCCAGACTTCAAATTGTAGGTAGACTTCGTTCGGACTCCTATGGGAGCCGGACTTCATCCCCGACTTCAACTGCTGGAAGACTTCGTCCGGACTCCTACGGGAGCCGGACTTCATCCCCGACTTCAACTACCGGTAAACTTCATCCAGACTCCTACGGGAGCCAGACTTCATCCCTGACTTCAACTGCTGGAAGACTTCGTCCGGACTCCTACGGGAGCCGGACTTCATCTCCGACTTCAACTGTCGGTAAACTTCGTCCGGACTCCTACGGGAGCCGGACTTCGTCCCGGACCTCAACTGCAGGAAGACTTCGTCCGGACTCCTACGGGAGCCGGACTTCATCCCCGACTTCAAACTGCAGGTAGACTTCGTCCGGACTCCTACGGGAGCCGGACTTCATCCCCGACTTCAAATTGCAGGTAGACTTTGCCCGGACTCCTACGGGAGTCGGACTTCGTCTCCGACTTCAACTGCTAGAAGACTTCATCCGGACTCCTACGGGAGCCGGACTCATCCCCGACTTCAACTACCGATAAACTTCGTCCGGACTCCTACGGGAGCCGGACTTCGTCCCGGACCTCAACTGCAGGAAGACTTCGTCCGAACTCCTACGGGAGCCGGACTTCATCCCCGGCTTCAAACTGCAGGTAGACTTCGTCTAGACTCCTACGAGAGCCGGACTTCATCCCTGACTTCAACTACTGGAAGACTTCGTCCGGACTCCTACGGGAGCCGGACTTCATTCCCGACTTCAACTATCGGTAAACTTCGTCCGGACTCCTATGCGAGCCGGACTTCATCCCGGACCTCAACTGCAGGAAGACTTTGTCCGGACTCCTACGGGAGCCGGACTTCATCCCCGACTTCAAACTACATGTAGACTTCGTCCGGACTCCAACGGGAGCTGGACTTCATCTCCGACTTCAAATTGCAAGTAGACTTCATCCGGACTCCTACGGGAGCCGGACTTCATCCCCGACTTTAATTGCAGGTAGCCTTCGTTCGGACTCCTACGAAAATCGAGCTTCGTCTATAGAAAGCCTCTGACTGGACTCCCTGACAGGCCACAGTAACGGCCACGACTCTGCTCCACTTCCTGCGACGGATCCCATGCGGCTCCATCACTCCCTGGCAGCCCTCAGTAACGGCCACGACTCTGCTCCACTTCCTGTGATGGATCCCACGCGGCTCCATCACTCCCTGGCGGCCCTCAGTAACGGCCACGACTCTGCTCCACTTCCTGCGACGTGTTCTGCGCGGCTCCATCACTCCTTGACGAGTCGCGACAACGGACGCCGCTCCACTCTCCGCAATAGATTCCACATGGCGAGCCATGGTGACAGCCATGACCCCCCCCATTACTCTTCATAATAAACTCTTCCTGGCCCCGAGCGGCCCACTACTAGACGGTTACAAACGTCGCTATCAATCCGTTGCTCTCTCTGCCTATAAAAAGGGGACCCCAGATACGTTATTCGATAAGCTCTAATTTCTATCCCAAAACTCTGCTAAAATTTTCGTTCGAGCACTCCATTCTTGTTGAGGCAGAGAACTGACTTGAGCATCGAAGGATCTTGCCGGAGCAACCCCACCTCTGATTTAGACTTCTTTTGCAGGTCCCGACGGTGACCGCGACTCCTCCGACTCCAACTTCTCCGGCGCAGGTGGATTTTTGCACCAACAGGATTGGCGCTAGAGGAAGGGTTTTGTATCTTCGCAGTACCCTTGTTCTTAAAGGAGCGCTCAACAGGACCGCCTCCGGTCATCTTTTCCGACATCCACTCCTCCTTCTCCCACTAGGTCTTCGCCCGATGCCTCCTCGCAAAGCGTCTACGCGGCGATCCATGACCTCCGCAGCCAGATCTCAGGCTCCGACCTCACCCCCAATTTTTCAGGCTCCTCCTCCGGCAACAGCCACCGACATGGAGCGGTCAGACAATCGGCCTCCGATGGATTTCGCCAACACCACCTCGGAAGAATTCTGGCGGGAGCGGCCGGCGTATTGGCTGGACCTCCCAAGCGGCAAAAGATTGAGGAATCCATAACTTTCACTGAAGAAGACACTCGGGGGGTTCAATTTTCTCATAACGATGCAGTTATGGTTTCCTTGAATATAGCTAATTACGATGTCCGCCACATTCTAGTCGATAATGGAAGTTCGGCGGACATTCTGTTCTACGATGCCTTCTCAAGAATGTCCATCCTTGACGGCCATTTGGAGCCGATTAGCTCCCTTCTGGTAGGATTTATCGATGATGCTGTCCCGGTGGAGGGAGTAATAACTTTGACTGTAGCTGCAGATCGATATCCAAAACAATCCAGGGCTCTGGTGAATTTTCTGGTGATGAAGGCGCCGTCAGCCTACAACGCAATCCTCGGCCGACCTGGCCTCAACGCTCTCCAAGCCGTCGTGTCAACCTACCATTTGAAATTAAAATTTCCTACCAACCAGGGGTCGGAGAAGTCAGGAGAGACCAAGCCCTGGCCAGACACTGCTACAACATAGCCTTGCAAAGAAGTGACCAATCTGACCTCTGTCCAGTTGATGGGCTGGACACCCATGACGACCTCGCTGAGGAGAGGGGCGGCCCAATCGAAGATCTGGTTTCGATCCCTTTGAACGACGGGAATGCGGAGCATGTGGTGAAGATCGGCTCCAACCTGGGGAAGAGGTACGGATGCATCTCATCGATTTTCTACGAAAGAATGCGATGTTTTCGCTTGGGTTCCAGCAGACATGCCAGGGATTGATACGGAAGTCATGGAACACCGTCTGACCGTCGATCCAAAGCCATCGACTGATGAAAGAAAAA
>NC_026003.2:16382566-16402801 GCF_000442705.2 Elaeis guineensis | reverse complement strand
ATCGATCTTCTGAAGGTCGACGTCACCTCGATCCACGATCTCCGGACCAGGTGGAAGGGCAAGATGTGCTTCGTCCGCTGATGTGCTTTGGGTTCCTTCGCCTGAGCTATGGCACCAGTGCTGTCGCAGTAGAGCAGGACGGACCATCGAGGGAGGGTGCTACTCCGAGCTCGTGATGAATTTTCTCAGCCACACAGCTTCCTTCAGCATCCGATGCTGCGATGTACTCCTCACAAACAGAGTCTGCCACAGTATGCTGCTTGAAACTCTTCCAGCAGATGGCTCCACCATTCAGAGTAAAGATATAACCCGACACGCTTCTGCTGTCATCATGGTCAGATTGAAAGCTGGAGTCTGTGAACCCCACAAGTTTCAGATCTGACTCGCCATAAACCAACCATTGGTCCTTAGTATTTCTCAAATACTTAAGGATGGCTTTAACCACTTTCAGTGTTTTCTCCAGGATCAGATTGGTATCTACTCACTACTCCTAGTGAGTATGCCACATCTCTTGTACATGTCATGGCGTACATGATAGATCCACGTCGAAGCATATGGGACTCTACTCATACGCTCTCTCTCTTCAGGAGTTGTCGGACAATCCTTCTTAGAGAGAGAAATTCATGGCCTATCGGTAGATAGCCCTTCTTGAATTCTCCATGCTGAACCTCTTCAGCACAGTGTCTATGTACGTGGACTGGGATAACCCAAGCATCCTTTTAGATCTATCCCTATAGATCTTCATCCCTAGGATGTAGGATGCTTCACCCAAGTCCTTCATGGAGAACTGTGATGACAACCAAACTTTTATTCCTGTAGTGGGGATGTCATTTCGATTAAGAGAATGTCATCCACGTACAAGAAAGGAATACCACAACTGGACCATTTGCCCATTTATAGATGCAGGGCTCTTCTCCATTCTAACAAAGCTATAACGTTTTTGATCATCTTATCAAAACGTATGTTCCAACTCCGAGAAGCTTGCTTCAATCCATAAATGGATCTCCGAAGCTTGCACATCTTGGACTCATCTGTGGGATGTAAATCCCTCAGGTTGTATCATATACACCTCTTCGGTTAGCTCTCCATTCAGAAAAATTATCTTTACATCCATCTACCAGATCTCATAATCCAGATGGATAGCTATTGCAAGCATTATCCGAATGGATTTGAGCATTGCCATAGGGGAGAATGTCTCGTCATAGTCAATACCATAACATTGACGATATCCCTTGACAACCAGATGGGCTTTATAGGTCTCCACCTTTCTGTCTGTGCCCCTCTTCCTTTTAAAGACCTATTTACACCCAATAGGTTTAACCCCTTCAGGTGGGTCAATCAATGTCCATACATCGCTTGACCTTCATGGACTCCCATTTTGGATTGCATGGCTTCAAGCCATTTCTCGAAATCAGATCTCTGCATTGCATCCATATAGGTGATCGGATCCTCATCGTTCTCATCAAGCTCGATGGGATCACCATCTCCAGATCAAGAAATCGAAGTATCTGTCCGGCTGACACAGTACTCTAACCGGATCGCTCTTAATGATGCAGGTACATTGGGCTCCAGATCTGATCTAATCAAATCTGACTCAGGTTCAGCTATTGGTGTCGGTCCTTTTATTGTTTGAACTTCATCAAGTTCAACTTTAGAGGCAACGATTCCTTCACCAAGGAACTCTTTTTCTAAAAAGTTGTGTTAAGGCTGACCGAACATCTTTTGTTCATCAACATGGTAGAATAAAATATCTCTTTGATCTCTTTAAGATACCCTATGAATGTGCATTTGTCAGACTAGGTCCAAGTTTATCTGTAACTAACCGTTTGACATAGGTCGGGCACCTCCAGATCCTAAGATGTGAAAGTGCTGGCTTACGTCCCTGTCCATATCTCATATGGAGTCTTAATTACAGACTTACTTAGAACCTTATTTAACAGATAATAGGTCGATTCGAGTGCATATCTCCAGAAGGATATCGACAAGCTGGCAAAATCTATCATGGATCGGACCATGTCTAACAGAGTCCGATTTCTCCTTTCCGACACACCATTATGCTGTGGTGTTCCTAGAGGAGTCCATTGGGAGAAAATCCTATTCTCTTCTAGATATGTGAGAAACTCATCAGAAATGTAGTCTCCTCTTCGGTCAGATCGAAGAGTTTTAATACTCTTTCAGTTTATTTTTTTACTTCATTTCGGAATCATTTGAACATTTTAAATGAATCTGATTTATGTTTCATCAGAAAGACATCCATATCTGGATAGATCATCCATGAAAGTGATGAAGTAGAAATATCCACCTCTATCACTTGTGCTCATGGGCCGCATACATCAGTATGTACTAGGCCCAAGAGCCCAATAGCTCTCTCACTTTTTCAGTAAAAGATGATTTGGTCATTTTACCAAAGAAGACAGGACTCACAGGTTGGAAGTGATTCACAATCACTGACTTCGAGGATTTCCTCTTGAGTCAATCTGTTTATCTTGTTCTTGTTTATATGACCTAGCCTACAGTGCCATAAGTAGATATCTGATACACTGTCTAATCTAGGATGCTTGCCTGTAGAATAGACTATGTTAACAGGTTGTGATAACATATACCCACCATTGTTCAAATGTTCACAAAAAATAGTAACACCATTCATAATGATATTACAAACTTGTTTCTTTATTCAAATTTCATAATCATTTTTGGTCCAGAAGGCCTACAGAAATGACATTTAAAAAAAAACTGGGACAGAAATGACAATCATTAAGAACAACGGTATGGGACTCAAATATAAGTTTCAAGATTCCTAATGCTAGGACTGGAACTGGTCTTCTATCCTCAACGTTCAGAAACCTCTCGCCTTGCTCGAATCTCCTACTGACCTGCAACCCCTACAATGAATTGCAAATATGATAAGGGCTACCGGTATCTAATATCCAGTCAATTATCTCACAAATAGAAAAATTGTAAGGAGTTATCATATAAATACCTTGTCCAATAACAGTTTGCTTCTTTCTTTGCCTATTTGGATTCAGAGAGGCAATGTACTGAGGACAGTTCCTCTTCCAGTGCCCCTGCTTCTTGCAAAAGAAGCATCCAGCTTGACTCTTATCGGGCTTGATCTTTCTGGTCTGGCCATGCACTGATGTCCCAGCCTGAACTTGCACCTTCTTCACTTTCTTCTTCTTGTTCTTCTTTTCTTTCTTAAAGGATCGAGAATCAGAAGATGAACCTCCCACTAAGTTCACCAACTCCTTGTGGAGTTGGTGATTCTTCTCAAAGTTCTGAAGCAACCCCAGTAACCTGTGGTAGTTTACTTCAGACTTTATCATTCTATAATGAGTGAGGAATGGGAGATAAAACTTAGGCAGCGAGTTCAGTATTGCATCTTTCCTAAGCTGCTCATGCAAGGAAAAGCTGAACTTGCTCAAATGCTCCATCAGCTCGATCATGTACAATACATGATCAGTGACAGAGGCACCATCCCGCATTTTGGCGTTAAAGATGGCACAACTAGTCTTGTGCCTCTCCACGTCATCGGGTGTGCCAGAGACATCCTCCAACACTTGAAGCATGTCCTTTGGCTGAGTCATCTCAAATCTGCAACTGAACTCGTTGCTCATGGCAGCCAGCATGATGCAGCGCACTATGGTCCAGTCACTGAGCCACTTCTGATAAGTGTCTCTAACTATTTCACGTGCATTGGCAGCTGGCTCCTCAAGTGCAGGATCCATTATCACATATAGGATCCGTTCATGCTCCAGGACTATCTTCAACTTTCAGTATCAGCTACCGAAGTTGGATCCCACCAACTTATCATTGTCCAACAATGATCGGAGTGATAGAAAAGTGGCCATATCTGCACAAAGAAAAATCATAACCTAATTAGTAATTGATTCATTAAACCTAAAGATTTGAACTTTAATCAAAAGATTTCTCCCACTATTTTATTCCAATTGGTAGCCTCTACCTCCAATTTGAGGAATTATCCTAATTCCTTAGTGGGTACTAGAATCCACTTAGACTGCACACAAGCCCAACTTTGGTTGGCCAACCCATGTACATCTAAGGGTAGGTTCATAATCAATTGTTTCTTTAAATAATTTCTAGTAATTTTATTTTTGCCTCAGTCCCTAATCAGTAGGCTTTGGCCTCCACTGAAAAAGTCTGGTTAGGTCCAACCATTAAGATGACCATACTTGGCCCATCTAGTCAATGAATGATTAGGCCCAACTTTGGTTGGCTAACCTAACCATCATTTAGAAAGATGCAGTCAAGAAATTATATTATGAATGATAATTCCATCAGTCGATAAGCACCAGGCCTTTGGGCCTCCAATGATTATCCTACTAATGGACCCATTATCATCCACTTAATGGGAGGCTATGATCTAGTTATCATCATAACTATTTCATTTAAGGATCTAATAATTTTAGAAGATTTAATTGATTTAGAGGAGGTCAGATGAACTAGCTTATCATGATCCTCCCACTGGCTTCACCAAGTCAGCTTAAGGGAGACCATTAAAAGGGCTAGTCTAGGAGCACCTAAATCAGTCACACTGATTTACCTAGCTGACATGGGTCAGCTCGAATAGTCAAGTGATCCGATCAAAATATAATTTCATTAAGAGGCCAGGTAAGTTCAATCGGTGGGAGGATCTACCAAAGCTTGCCTTAGACACCATCAGAAATGGCCAAGTAAGTAGGCTGCCAATTAAAAACCACCGGTCTGGTTTACCTTAGACACCAACTGGTTTAATTAGTTTTGATTAGATCAACCTAACAGTTCGTGCTAGACTGCTTAGCTAAGAATCAAGTCCATTTGGTTCTCCTTAAAGACATGGACTTGACTAACTACAACTATTGTAATTGATCTAGAGAATTCTTGACCTAATCTAAGACAACAATTGATTAGATTTAGCCAATTCTCTAATTAAGTCCATCTTTAACCTAAGCTTAGGTCTAACCCAATTAATGGATCAAATTTCTACTAACCCATTAACCCAATATGTTATGGTTTGTGTCTTAGGTTCTTCAATTCATAATCTTAGAACTTAATCAAACAACTTCTTAATTCTCAATTAAGTTTTGGGCTGAGGGTTGGCGTTCGGCTTTTCAAAAATAATTTTCATATTTGTAAAATATTTTTACAACATAGTTCTACCAACCAAGTTGCATGTTTGATTCATAATCAAAATACAAATAAAAAAAAGTATGAAACTACTTTAGATCTAATTTAAACAAGTTCATGTAATTGAAATAATTTCAACTTTAAACGATGCAAATTTTTCAGACAAATATATGATGGTTCTTTGTGCAAAAATTATTAACAAAGAGATTTTATTTTAGATTTAAATATTTTTTAAATTTAATAAATTATAAATTTAATCTAGATCATATCTAACAAATTTATGATTAAAGATAGATCCACACGAACTAAGACAACCTTTGCACTGTAAGGGATAAACCTTACAGCAGGACAACCTTTAGTTCGTGATTGATCAAAAAATTTTAATTTTAGATTTAACAATCAGATTATAAATTAGATCTAATCTAAGAAATAATCTAAATATATATTAATAATCATGTAATAAACAACCTAAGCTCTGATACCAATTGAAAGAACCAGATCTAGGATTTCAGGGTTAAATCTTGAAACTTTTTCAAGATCAGGCAGTGGAAGACTAAAATAAATCAAAATTTATCTTATAAAATTAAAAAATTTCTAGATCTAAGATCTTATTATATGATCATTACATGGTATTAAATCAAAAATTAAAATATAAAGAGAAAGAACTACATGTTGATCACATCAACATGTTTTTATACTACATCTAATGTATGTAAAATATAATAGATCAGATCTATTACCTTACAAGTTAGATGTTCTAACTTTACTGATCTATACTTGAGGATGATATTGCAAGCCGTACACACGTTCGACCTCTAGGAGTCATCCACACGAGCCCATGAATCACGATCAAAAGTTCTGGTTCAGGAAATCAGCACAGTATGCTAGTACTGCACTGATCCTTCTTTGATGGTCGATCAGATGCCTCCTTCTTCTTGATTTGGGCTCTTCTAAAGATGAGAAGTAGAACAAAGAGTTTTAGATGAGACACTCTCAGAAAACTTATAGATGGAGGAAGGGAAGAGATGAACCCAGCAACTCTAGAAGAAGACCATCTTCTTCTTCTCTTTGCTCTAACCCAGACACCTAGTTTTGTGTCTATTAGATCTCCATGCCCCAAGACTCTTTCTCCTTGATTTTTGGAAAACCCAAAGATATCTCAATGCTCTATAATACATGAAAATTTTATGAAAAAATTTATTTTAAATAGAGAGATATGAAGAGTCCTTATCTAGATCAAATACCTAGTTAAAGATTATCCAAACAAGGCAAGACAAGGGACGTCCAACTCTTGGGCGTCCCCTCCTTTTTCTACCATGGACTACTAGCAAAGGACACATATTATGTGCCATAAAAGCTACAAAAATCTAAAAAAAAATTGGATAAAATCAGTGCCATAAGGAAAGAGTTTTGGTTTCTTAAAACTCTATCTCATAGAATTTGAAATCCAAACTAATTCCTACTTTGACTTGATCCACAACCACATTCCATGTAAGAGAGAAAGAGAGAAAAGTTTTAGGCATGCATGAAGACCTCGAAGAGAGGGTTTTGTTGCATAAAATAAGAGAGAGTGGGCATGGGATAAGAGAGAGTGGGCGTGGGGGGCTAAGGTGGCGCAAGGTGGAATCCTAGTCTTACTAGGATTCAATATATGACTTGTTCAAATTTGATTTCTCAAATCAAATCAAATCAAAATTAAATCAACTTAATTAAAATATATTTTAACCCAATTAAGAGTCTAATTTAATTATATTACATTAAATTTAAATCTAATTTAATTTTTTAATCAAATTAAAAATTAGGTTGACCCAAGTCCTAATTGAACTAGGACTAGTTTTTTCTTGCACTTGGCTTATCCAATAAATCAATTGGACTTGATCCAATCAAGTCCAAACTAAATCTAATTAAATTATATTTAATTAAACTTAATCTCAGTTCTTTGGCTTAATCAAATTAAGCCAATTAGTAATCGAATTGCTAATCGATCCTCCTACAACACTTGCACTAGGTTAAATGTCAATCGTATTGATTGTTTAACCCTAGAATGATTCTTAATCATTGATCAACCATCCGATCGGATCATGAACTCTAATATGTGTGACCTCATAGGTTCGAACCTAAGTCAGTAGTATAGGAATAAATTTTTATACCAATCGAAGTGACCATCTGGCAATGGTACCCGACAGTCGGATAGGTCGAATGTGTAGAACAACATTCTTAGAACCCATGCAGATATAGTTTCCATATAATTCATCCTCTTAACCAAAATGCTCATAGGACACCTCAGAGTTCAACTATCAATTCTGATCAGGTTGTCCACATTGTATTTCAAAATATCAAATCCATCTGATGGATTATCCTGGCCAAGATTTTGCTAAATTAAAATACAGCGACTCATTCTTCTCCAACTCTTGGAGTGGTCAATCCTATCTCGATCACACTCTGACTTCGTAAGTACTTGACTGTGCCCAGAAGCCTTCCGTCACTGAATTAGAAATTCAGTTAGTCCAGTACCAAAGCACAGTAAATTGCTTGCAAGTCACTGAGGTGATCTCAGGTCTAAGGGACACTTATACCTATATCGCATCAGAGACATTTTCGACAGCAGAATGCTTTGGAGTTGGTCATGTTCAATGATGATGTACCCTTACATCTCACCTATATGCCATACCAGTGTGTCCACACTCCTTGGTTAAGAGGACAACCAACCCATATGGCCTACAGCGACCTATGCTCGATAGAAGCTGTCATCCTTATTAAAAGCCTATCATTTGGTTGTGAACAGTTTTAAGGACTAATCGATAAATTCTCTCTTTATTGAACCTAAATAGTACTAAGGACTTCATCACAACAACAGAGTTCATTAGAAGATGAAAACTTATGATAAAAAATATCAAAAATATATTTTATTTATTAACAAATTAATTACAATACAAGGTTACTCAACCGTCAACAGGTTGACAATTGGCTTTGGGACATATTTTCCAACAAGTTACTGGTCATGTATTGATATGATCTAGCAGATTTAATGCTTGAGCAAACTTGACTTTCTGTTACATGAACAGTTAGGTAAGGATGCTATCTTCAATTCACTACCAAAATTTTATCTATCCTTCTTGAGTCATTATAGAATGATTAAGCCTGCAGTGAACTACCATGGTTTGCTAGGATTACTGCAGACGTTCGAGAAAGACCATCAGTTCCAAAAGGAGCCGGTGCATGTAATTAGAGGTTCATCTGCAGATCGTCGATCCTCTAAGAGAGGAAGAAGAAGAAAGTATAAAAAAATCATATCATCGATCTCAAGATAAAGCAGAGCAAAAAGTCGAAAGTCGATAAAAACCAGGCAGAATACTTCTTTTGTTAGAAGTTGGATCATTGAAAAAGAAACTATCCTACTTATGTAGCCATCCTTGATCCAAACAGACCCAAGAACAAGAGAAATAAGCAATCGGTTACTTCGCAAGGTACTTATATGATAACTCCTTATAATTTCTCTATTTGTGATACTACTACCTAGGTATTAGATATCAGAAGTCTGATTAATATTTGTAATTCATTGCAGGAACTGTAGATCAATAGAAAATTTAGAGAAAATGAGTGGTTCCTGAATATTAGAGATGGAAGTCTTGTGTCGGTTCTAGCATTAGGAACTATCCAGCTTGTTTTCAAGTCTAAAAGCATCATGTTAGATGAGTGTTATTATTATCTTTTTTTTTTTTATAAATGTCATCTCTATAGGCCTTTTGGCCAAACTTGATTTTAAATTTTTAATAAAAGATGATTTTTATGATATCATTGTGAATGATACTACAATTATATATGAATAATTAAAATATAACATATATATATTATCATAGTCTGTTGGCGTAATGTACACATCGAACAAATATCCTAGGATAGATAATGTCAGGTGTTGGGTATAAAATACCCACAGCCGAAATCCTCGACGGAATCGACTTCGAGTAGCCGGGCTCCTCAGCCGACAGCAGAACGGCTCCGCCCGGACTCCTACGGGAGCCGGGCTCCTCCGCCGACAACAGAACGGCTCCGCCCGGACTCCTACAGGAGCCGGGCTCCTCCATCGACAGCAGCATAGCTCCGCCCGGACTCCTACGAGAGCCGGGCTCCTCCATCGACAGCGGCGTGGCTCCGCCCGGACTCCTACGGGAGAAGGGCTCCTCCGCCGATAGCAGAACGGCTCCGCCGGGACTCCTACGGGAGCCGGGCTCCTCCGCCGACAGCAGAACGGCTCCTCCCGGACTCCTCCGCCGACAGCAGAACGGCTCCGCCCGGACTCCTACAGGAGCCGGGCTCCTCCGCCGACAGCAGAACGGCTCCGCCCGGACTCCTACGGGAGCCGGGCTCCTCCATCGACAGCAGCGCAGCTCCGCCCGGACTCCTACGGGAGCCGGACCCCTCCGCCGACAGCAGAACGGCTCCGCCCGAACTCCTACGGGAGCCGGGCTCCTCCATCGACAGCAGAATGGCTCCTCCCGGACTCCTACGGGAGCCGGCCTCCTCCGCCGACAGCAGAACGGCTCCGCCCGGACTCCTACGGGAGCCGGGCTCCTCCGCCGACAGCAGAACGGCTCCGTCCGGATTCCTACGGGAGTCGGGCTCCTCCATCGACAGCAGAACGGCTCCTCCCGAACTCCTACGGGAGTCGGGCTCCTCCATCGACAGCAGAACGGCTCCGCCCGGACTCCTACGGGAGCCGGGCTCCTCCATCGACAGCAGCGCGGCTCCGCCCGGACTCCTACGGGAGCCGGACTTCTCTGCCGACAGCAGCACAGCTCCGTCCGGACTCCTACGGGAGCCGGGCTCCTCCATCGACAGCAGCATAGCTCCGCCCGGACTCCTACGGGAGTCGGGCTCCACCGCCGACAGCAGCGCAGCTCCGCTCGGACTCCTACGGGAGTCGGGCTCCACCGCCGACAGCAGCGCAGCTCTGCCCGGACTCCTACGGGAGCCGGGCTCCACCGCCGATAGCAGCACAGCTCCGCCCGGACTCCTACGGGAGCCGGGCTCCGCTCTCAGTATCAACTGCTGGCAAGCTCCATCCGGACCCGTGGGAGGACCCCTCCCGAACTCCGACCACTGTCGAGCCTCGATCAGCAGATCCGCGCCCCCTGGCAGATCACAATAACCACCATGATCCTGTTCCACTTCCTGTAGCGGATTCCGTGCGGCTCCATCACCCCCTGCGGTGGACCCATTACTCTCTGACAGGCTGTGTCAACGGCCACGATTCTGCTCCACTCCCTGCAGCAGGTGCTGCACGACCCCACTACTCGCTGGCAACTAGCGGCAACGGACGCCGCTCCACTATCTGCAACAGGCCCTACGTGGCGGGCTATGACGATAGCCACGGGCCTACCCCACTATCTTTCGCAATCAATTCTCCTGACCATGGGCGGCCCACCACCAGACAGTTACAAACGTCGCCATCAATCCGCTGCCTCCTCCGCCTATAAAAGGGGGACCCAGATACGTTATTCTTTAAGCTCATTTTTCTTATCTCAAAACTCTGCTAAATTCTCCGTTCGAGAACTCCATTCTTGTTGAGGCAGAGAACTGACTTGAGCGTCGGAGGGTCTTGCCGGAGCAACCCCACCTCCGGTTTAGACTTCCCTTGCAGGTCCCGACGGCGACCGCGGCTTCCCCAACTCTAGCTTCTCCGGTGCAAGCGGATTTTTGCACCAACATCAGTGATTCTCACCTGTTCATTTGTATCCTAGAAGCCAATTATTGGCTGACACATTTTGTAATTTCAAGACTTAATCTTGTACTTATAATATTTTTATTATCAATAAAAAATTTTTTAATTATGTTTATGTGTCCAAAATTTGTCATAGAAATTAACGAAGATGATCTTTGTATATTCTCAAGGTATTGAGAATTTAAGACATACATTAATTAGTGGTTAGTTTCTAAATACTTTCGATCAAAGGATCGTCACAGAGGACAGTGATCAATCCATTCGAGATTGGTGCATAATTCATCTTCCTTATGGGTAGATGAGTTTTGGATTTACAGTATAAGGATACTGAGAGGAGGGTGTGGGTTGTTGTTAGAGAATAACTTATACTGAGCATGACCAACATGAAAAACTACTTGGATGTCTACTCACACGTTAGTGGTTGACTCGATACTGTAGTGGTATGAGTGGTCCTTCGACCTACGGTGTCATCAGCTATTCGCAGCGAGGCTACTGAGTTTGATTGCATGTTCTCTTGGTCCTAGCCATTTGGGCCCTTGCTGTGTATGTTGGCTACAGTAGGTTCAGGTTCGCTATTAGGAGTAAGATGCACTTAGATAGTATCTATCGACTTTAGTAGAAAAAAAGAAGTTCCATATGGTTTGCGAGACTGAGATGAGAAAGTCTTTGGCCAAAGTAAATATGAATACTAAAAAAGAGTTTTCACAACATTCACAAATGAACTCGAGTCGAGCCAATCTTGTATATGACTGACGATGGGGCTTGATGAGTTTTTCATGACCTCCATCAAGTTAGGACTCATGATAGAAGGATTGAATTATATAATAACTGTATCTAGAAGTTACACTTTCATTCTACTGGATTGCTACTACATACTGCTAGATATCACTTGTGGATTATGGGACTCATCGGATGTCGTCTTGATGATCGATGATCTTTGAAGCATAGAGTTGAAATTATTTTAACTCATCGAAAAGTATTTCGATGATATTATGATAGAGATCACAATATACCTCACTACTAGATAGAATTAAATCTAAAGGGTCACACATTAAAGGATTTAATTTTAAATTTATCAATTGGGTTATGAAGTTCTAATTGGGTTAGGATTTATTGAAATCCTATTGAGTTTAAGAGAACCTTGCAGCACATGGTTAAACCTAATTTCTCTCTAGACTTCGATTGGATCAAGTCCAAAGCCTTGAACCTAACCTAAATCCATTTGAGTTTAGCTAGGTGCCTAATTGTGAGTCCAAGAGAATTAGATCATGTTAATGTGTTGGCAATCTAATCTCCTCTTTTTCTCTCTTGATATTTTCTTTTGAAGTGGGGAATTGATGGAAAGAAGAGAGGAGGGGCAAGCCTCCCTTTTTGGCAGGACCAAGGGGCACCAACCCCTTGGATGGTGTGAGGATGAGAAAGGGGCCGCCCCCTCTTTTTGGCTTGGCATGGAAGGAGAGAGAGAGGGGCCATGCCCGCTCTCTTGCATCAAAAATCTTAGAAGGGGCGCCAACCCTTGGCGCCCCAACTACATGCCTCTCTTGATGAGGGGCGCCCACTTAGTCTATCTATTTTGACTGGGGCTCCCCATCTGCTTGCAAAAGAGATGAAGACTCTATCAATTAAGCCTAATTTTAATGAAAAATAATTAGATTAAAAAGATAAAAATCTTTATGAAATAAGAACTAGTCTTTTTAGATTGATTGATTCTTGATTTGAAATCAAGAAAGAATCTACATAAAGAAATAGTCTCTTAGGGTTTGAATGAATTATTTTATTATTTAAAAAAGCACAAACATCTCTCTCCTCTCCACACCTCACCCTCTCTCCCTCTTCTTTTTTCCATGCCCAAGGGTTGGGCATCCATCATCCACACGCCTGAGTTGAGAAGGGTCTCTTCTACATCAAGAAATGAGGAAAAAAAGACTGCAGTTCAAAGGTTAAGGTTGCAATCAAGATCAATTGTTGATCAAGGTTTAAAGAGACTGAGATCCTACTTAGAGAAAAAGGATCTATCACGAGAAGAAGGATTCAAGGTTGATCTTGTGAATACCAGTAGAGACCGGATACATGTGCGGCTCAAAGATTTTTGAATCTAAGATCATCGGTAGCGGTGTATTTCAACCTGTGTAAAGGTGTTGAGATTTGATCTCTTCTTTATTTTAATTTTTAGATTATACTCATATCTTTATTTTGAACTCGTATAGGATTAGATGAGATTTAATGTATGTGGAGTTAAAGGGTTTAATCTGATTCATTTTCGCTGCTATTCAAAAGATTTTTGAAATCTATGCATCCATCCAATCCAATTTTCTAACACTATTTTTGACATTATGGGTTAGGTCATGTGAATAAGAACAAGATAGACAGATTAATTAAGGAGGGTATCTTTGAAATTAATAATTGTGAATCATTACCACCTGTGAATCCTATCTACTTCGTAAGATGACTAAGTCACCTTTTAAGAGAAAAGGTGAATAAACTAGTGATCTTTTAGGTCTAATACATAGTGATGTATGTAGACCCATGAACATAGCTACCAGAGGAGGATACTATTACTTCATTACATTTATAAACGATCTATCGAGGTATGGGTATGTCTACCTTATGAAGCACAAATCTGAATCATTTGAAATGTTTAAATGATTTTGTAGTGAAGTAGAAAAATAGACTGAAAAGAGTATTAAAACTCTTCGATCAGATCAAGAAGGTGAATACCTCTTCAGTGATTTTCTGATATATCTAGAGGAGAATGGATTCTTTCTCATGGACTTCTTCTAAAATATCACAACATAATAAGATGTCTGAAAGAGGAATCGAATTCTGTTAGACATGATTTAGTCCATGATATGGTTAGCAAATCTGTCAATCTTCTTTTGGGGATACACTCTTGAAACTGTCTACTATATTCTGAATAAGGTTTCGAGCAAGTCCGTCGATAAAACTCTATATGAGATATGGACTGAGCATAGGTCGGTGCTCTCACACCTTCGAGTTTGGGAATGTTCAGCTTATGTCAAGTATTTAAAAATAGATAAGCTTGGATCAAAATTTGATAAATACTATTCGTAGGGTACCAAAGAAAACTAAAGGATACTACTTCTATCTTGCTAAAGAATAAAAGGTGTTCGTAAGCAAAGAGCAATCTTTTTGGAAAAAAAGTTCTTCGGAGAAGGAGCTAATGCCAACAAAATTGAACTTAGTGAAGTTCATGAGGTAGAAGAATTGACACACATAGAATCAATTTGATTAGAGAATCGAATTTGGAGCCTGTAGAGGCACCATTAAGGAGATCTGATAGAGTATCACATCAATCAAATAGCTACAATGGTTTCTTAATTTGGAATGATGATCCTATCGAACTCGATGAGAACGATGAGGATCCAATCATCTATATGGAAGTCATACAAAGGCATGACTCTTAGAAGTGGCTTGAGACCATGAAATTTAAGATGGAGTCCATGGAAATCAAAGGTGTACGGACACTAGTTGATCCGTCTGAAGGAATAAAATTATAGGGTGCAAGTGGATTTTCAAAAGAAAAAGAGGAGTGGATGGAAAGATGGAGACCTATAAAGTCCGTCTAGTTATCAAGAATTACCGTCAATGTTATGATATTGACTATGATGAGACATTCTCACCTATGACAATACTCAAGTCCATCCGAATTATGCTTGTAATAGCAGCACATTTAGATTGAGATATAATAAATGGATATCAAAACCGCTTTTCTGAATGGAGAGCTAGAAGAAGAGATGTATATGATACAATCTGAAGGATTCACATCTACGGACGAATCTAAGGTATGCAAACTAAATAAGTCCATCTATGGACTAAAGCAGATATCTAGGAGTTGAACATGCATTTTGATAAGGTGATCAAAACATATGGTTCATTAGAATAGAGAAGAGCCTTCCATCTATAAATGGGCTAAAGATTCTGTAGTCATCTTTCTTATATTATATATAGATGACATACCTGTTGGGAATAGTGTCCCAAAGCCAATCGTCAGCTTGTTGACGGTTGTGCTCCTTTTGTATTAGTACATTAATTATAGATAAATAAAAATTATTTTGGCATCTGTCAAATTTGCTCTGATGGGATATGGGTATAAATATCCCTCCGACCTGAGACTGCCATGGTGACTTGCAAGCAACTCACTGCACTTAGGCACTGGACTACCTGAATTTCTAATTCAGTGATGGAAGGCTGCTGGGTGTAGTCAAGTACTTGACTTGTCGGTGCGTGTGTCAAGATGGATTGACCACTCCAGTTTAGGAGCTGTGTACAGTCATGTTTCAATTTAGCAAAACTTGGCCAGGATAGTCCTAGTGAGGAGTCACAGGACTAATTGAGTTGAGCACGATTCGGATGATCTAATCAGGGTTGTCAGTTTAACCCTGAGTCATCCTAAACACAGGGGTCAAAAGGGATAAATTATACAGTAACCATATTCACGTAGGTTCTGAGTGTTGCGATTAAACTATTCGACTTATCTGGACATCAGGTACCATTGCTAAATGGTCACTTCGATTAGTACAGGATTGGTTCCTGTGCTATCGGCTTAGGTTCGAACCTGCGGGGTCACACACATTAGAAGTTTCTTTCTGATCTGATGGCTGATTATGAGTCTTATGTATTTGGACTCTATGATTGAGAATTAGGATTCTTGATCATGAGTTCCACACATTTTGGATACCGGGGTCAAAATTTTGAATTTCAAATTTTGAATTTGAAATTTGAACTCTTCGATCAAGGTTTCATATTGATGGACTTTGATACCCGATTGCCCATCGAATTTGGACTCAATAATTATGAGAGATTTTATTAGTGATTTAATCGCTAATTAACTCAATTTGATTGAGTAATTATTTTTGGATCAAGTCCAATTGAATTGGATTCAGTTGGGTTTGACTTGATTAGGTTAAGAGTTGACCTAATCATCGAGATGGTTTGGTCTCTGATTTGATCAGGGTTGGACTTAGTCAATTTTTGATTTGATTAGAATTTTATTGAGCCTAATTAAGTCTAATTAAGTTGGATTTAATTTAGTCTAATTGTGCTTAACCTATTTTGATTAGGTTGGTCAATTAAGATCAAACCACATTTGAATTTGAATCCCTGCACCACCTTAAATCTCTACGCCCATTTGAATTCACAAGAAGAAACTTCTCGTGAATTTTTTCTCATGCAAAGCCCTTCTCACGCCCACTCTTGTGCACCAATATTTGGATAAAATGATTAGTTAGCCATTCAAATTCAAAGCGTGTTTGAATTTGAATGGATAACTTATCTCTTGCGCATACATGAATTATCCACTTTAGCGCCCCACATCTCACACGAGAAAGAGTTTCTCATGAAATCTTTCCATGCATAAAGTAGACTCGCACCTTCTCTTCTCACGCCCAAGTGGATAGGGATGAGTTGGTTTTAGTTTGAATTCAAATTTGATTTGAATTCAAATGTGTAACCACTTGTCTTTATCCTCTCACGCGGATAAGACACATTTTGAACTGTTTTAAAAGAGATAGGGAGCTGGGGCGTGCGTAGAAAAATTTGAAAAGAAAGTGGGGCATGAGAAAGCTTGTGCATAAGGTGAAGGTCCAAAACCTTCCGAGAGAAAAAAAAGAAAAGAAAAAAATTGGGCGCAGGGTTTTTGGTGTGTACCCTAGGGTTTCTACCTAGGGTTCGGGAAGTGAGATTGGTGTGCCACGAGTATCGTGGTCCACCAAATTTTAGAGAGAGATCCATCAGCCTCTCAACCAATCATGCAGATAATCCAGAGCATCCAGGAGTCGGCACATATCGATCGAAGGAGTTCGATCAACATCAGCCATCAAAAGGGTGAAATCACGAACTAGCATTCGTGAGGAGCCGATCAGATGGGAGCTTCGTGTGGATATCCACAGAGGCCAGACACTAGTGTGGCTGTGACGTGATGATCAAAGCCCTCCGATGGTGATCAATTACGGTGATCGACTACCCGCAAAAGGTGATGGTTCTGAACACAGTACAGTAAAAAGTTTACTATTTCAAATTTGAATTTTAAATTTAAATGCATGTGTTGTATCATATTTAGATCCAGTGTAGGTTAATTAGTATTAATTAATGAGATTAATTAATAATTGCCTGTAAAATAGTAATTTTAAAAAGTTTTAAAATTACTATTTTGCCCCTGCACTAATTTTCGCTTCAAATGGTATCAGAGTATGTTCTGAATATGATATATATATGCATGCGTAGATTAAAGTGTAATCTATAAGTTTAAATTTGAAATTCAAAATTTAAAATTTGAATTTTAAATTTGAAATTTAAATTTGAAATTTAAATTTGTTTGAAATTTTTAAATTTAAATTTGAAATTCAAAATTTGAAATTTGAAATTCAAAATTTAAAATTCAAAGATTGAAAATTCAAAATTTGAAATTTGGTTGAAATCTTAAATTTCAAATTGAAATTTGAAATTTGAAATTTAAAATTTAAAATTTAAAATTAAAATTTAAAATTTAAAGATTGAAATTCGAAATTTGAAATTTGGTTGAAATCTCAAATTTAAAATTTAAAATTTGAAATTTGAAATTCAAAATTTAAATTTGAAATTGGTATATTTAGATATACTTGATCCAAGTAGCAAGTAATCTAATTGGGTTGGTTGCCATGGCCGTCCGGTCATAGGAGAAAATAGGGTTTAAAGGCCCTCTCTTCCCATTCGATGGGGTCTCCTATACGGTAGGGGTACCGATGCAATTATATCCCATGCGATGAAGCAGCGAAAGGACTTAATTATAAAATTTATCATGAATGTGTTAGATTAGATCTAAAAAAAATTCATGATTTATTTGTTGCCCAGCTATGCAACCCAAGAGGGGGGGTGAATTGGGTTTCTAAAAATTTTAAGCCCAACAGATAACTTATGAAGAACAAAACAATGGCTTTAAATCAATATTAATTAACTAAAGCAGTATTGCAAGGATATAATAAAGAAATAAGATAAAGCGATAAAGCACACCACAAACACAAGGATTTATAGTGGTTCGGTGCTAACCTTGCACCTACGTCCACTCCCCAAGATCCCACTTGGGAATTTTAATCCACTATCCTTTGTATTCAACCCGAATACAAAACATCGGAAACTCCGACACTAGCTATCCCAAGCTAGAATACAGGACGTCGGAAACTCCGACCCTAGCTATCCCAAGCTAGAACACTTGTTTCCCGGGTACAAGCCAACCCAAAACACTCCGATTTCAGGTTCGGATCAACCTTTCCTTGTTTTGGAAATCCTCCAAAAACAAGAGCAAAAACTCACAAAGAGTAAGAATATTTAGAGCACAGATGAATACAATAACAGCTCCTTAAATGAGCAAATATAACAATAAAAGCTTTACTCAAATGAAGAACCCCTTTTTCAGATTTTCTCAAGATGAATGAACGGTTGAACGCTTGAGAAGAGGTTGATTGTTGATTGAAGATCTCTTGAAAGCTTTGAACGATCTCTAGATCAAGGTTGAAACGATAGGCGTGAAGAATTCTCTCCTTGAAAGATCTTCCTTTTCTCTTTCACAATCTCTCTGGTATATTGTGGATCCTCTCTCTTTTTCTCTATGGATATTTCGTTGATCTCAGGCTTTTTCTTGCAAATTTCGGATCCTCTCTTCTGTTCTTCTCTTTTTCCTCTCTTTTCTCTTCACATTTGATTTCACGTTTGATCCGCTATTTAATCTGCAATTTCTTTATCAAATTAAGCATTTTGTAGTATTAGAAGCAAGAGAAAACAATTTAGGCAGATAAAGAGCCGTTAGAGGATTTTTAGGAAGCATAAATGGCAATTAAAACGGGCAAAAAAATAGCCGTTGCTGACATTTCCCATCGCAGGGGTCGACTCATGAGTCGACTCATGCTTCAGGAGTCGACTCATGAGTCGACTTCTGTTGCAACAGACCAGAAGATCTGATTTCTGAATTTTTCGGCTCAAATCAGCAGGGGTCGACTCATGAGTCGACTCATGCCTTGTGGGTCGACTCATGAGTCGACTCACAGGTCGTGCCAAGCCAAAAATCCAGCGTGCCATGGGAATTTTTTCGTGCCATTCAGCTCATAGTGCCATGAGTTGACTCATGAGTCGACTCATGCACTTCAAACCTTCATAACTTCAAAAATATTAGTCCAAACACAATGAAATTTTCACCAATAGATTTCAAATCATTTGTTCTACCAAATGATATTATCAAATCAGGATTTTAGCAAAATTATGATTTTGCCCTTGAAGAGCATAAGGATTTTTCAATTGTTTGTATCCCTTCAATCTGCTTTGTAATCATCAAAATCAATCTAGGAGCAACAATCTCCCCCTTTTTGATGATGACAAAACATATGAACAAAAATATTTATGTTAATGCATTAATTTCAAAAGAATCCATTATGGGTGTATATGCTTGAAAAGAGTATGATTCTTTTGGCATGTAATATAAATGCAAAAATAGTTTGTCCATTTTCTTAAAGATTTGAAAAGGGTATTAGATCATTTTGAGTTCAAGATATTTTAGAGCAAGAGAAGATAAATAACTTTTTCTATGTATCAGAGCAAAAATAATTTTTACAATGATATCAGAAAAGATTTTATAATGTATCAGAGCAAGAAAATTTTTAATGTATCAGAGAAAATTTCATACAGTATCCGAGCAAATGTTATAATATTTTAGAGAAACCTTCACACTGTATCGGATCAAATGTTATCATGTATCAGATCAAGTTGAAAGAAATTGTAGGATGTATCAGAGTAAAACAAATTTCTATTGATGTCTCAAGGTGAGTAAAATTTCAAAAGCAAGTTTGAATATCAGAGCATATATATAAAAAATACTTATTTGCATTGTACTCATGATTTTGCTTTTGATGGATTAAAGTTCTGTCTGATACCAAATTTCTCTGTCTGATACCAAATTTCGATACCAAAATTTCTCAAAGTTTTGTTTAATCTTTCAATCCTTGTTTTTGTCTAATTTTTCCAATATTTGTTTTAATTTTCTTCAATATTTATTTTAATTTAATTTCACCCCCTTTTTTTTTCATAATTTAGGGTTTTGCTTTTTGTCTAATTTTAATTTTTGTTTAATTTTAATTTCTCCCCCTTTTTGACATCATCAAACATAGTTAACTCTTTCTTTTCCTTTTCTGAAAATATTCTTAATTTCTTCCTCTTTAGAGTTTTTCACAGATGTTTGCTCCCCCTTAATTATAGCAATTATCAATAGCAAACACAATAAGGAGAAGATGATATTTCAACAGATGTATCGGAGACCAAATATAATCATTACAAAGAGGTAGAAAGATGATTCCATTAATATCATAATTATTTCAAAACATAAAATTCAATCAGCTAAATGTCAA
>NC_026003.2:16321978-16382466 GCF_000442705.2 Elaeis guineensis | reverse complement strand
AGGGTCTTCTTCTCATCGTCGACCCTTTGGGAAGGGAAGAAGAACAAGAACAAGAAGAACAAGAAGGTGCAACCTCATGCTGGGACGGTTGCACAGGGTCAGACCAAGAAGCGCAAGCCGATCAGAGCCAGGCGGAGTGCTTCTTTTGCAAGAAGCAGGGACATTGGAAGAGGAACTATCCTCAATACATTGCCTCCCTGAACCCGAACAACCGAAGAAGAAGCAAGGTAATTATATGATAACTCCTTGCAATTTTTCCATATGTGATACTACTGCCTGGGTATTGGATACCGGAAGCCCTTATCATATTTGTAATTCGATGCAAGGTCTGCAGGTCAGTAGGAGATTTGATGAAGGCGAGAGGTTCCTGAACGTTGGAGATGGAAGTAAAGTTCCAGTTTAGGTTTAGGAATCATGAGTCTTGTAATCAATTCTCGTAATGTAATTCTGAGTGAATGTCACTATTGTCCAAGTTTTTTATTAAATATTATTTCTGTAGGCCTTTTGGCCATGTATGGTTATGATTTTTAATAAAAAAAAATATTTGCAATATTATTTTGAATGGTATTACAATGTTTGTTGGATAATTAAATAATAGAATTTACTTACTATCACAGCCTATTAATGTGGTTCAAAACTTCGGTAAACGTCCTAGAATAGATAATGTGTCAGAAGTCTACCTTTGGCACTGTAGGCTAGGTCATATCAATAAGAACAGGATAAACAGGTTGGCTCAAGAAAGAATTCTTGAACTTGGTGATTGTGAATCACTTCCAACCTGTGAGTCTTGTCTTCTTGGAAAGATGACCAAGTCACCTTTTACTGGAAAAGGTGAGCGAGCCAGTGAACTCTTGGTCTGGTACATTCTGATGTATGTGGACCTATGAGCTCAAGTGCAAGAGGTGGATATTTCTACTTCATAACCTTCACAGATGACCTATCGAGGTATGGGTATGTCTACTTAATGAAGCATAAGTCAGAGTCGTTTGAAATGTTCAAACTATTCCGAAATGAGGTAGAAAAACAAACTGGAAAGTGTATTAAAATTCTTCGATCTGATCGAGGAGGTGAATACCTTTCCAATGAGTTTCTGACGTATCTAGGGAGAATGGGATTCTCTCTCAGTGGACTCCTCCTGGAAACCACAGCATAATGGTGTGTCTGAAAGGAGGAATAGACCTTATTGGATATGGTTCAATCCATGATGGGGTTTGCTGATCTGCCATTTTTCTCTAGAGATATGCGCTCAAATCGGCTTGTTACCTTCTAAATAGAGTTCTGAGTAAGTCTGTAGCCAAAATCCATATGAGATATGGATAGGAGTAAGCCAGTACTCTCGCACGTTAGGGTTTGGGGGTGTCCGATTTATGTTAAACATTTAATTACAGATAAGCTTGGACCTAGGTCTGACAAGTGTAATTTTATAGGGTACCCAAAAGAGACCAAAGGGTATTATTTCTACCTTGCTGATGAGCAAAAGGTGTTTGTCAGCCTTAAGGCAATCTTTTTAGAAAAGAGTTCCTTAGTGAAGGAACTTTGCCTCTAAGTCGAACTTGATGAAATTCGACAGGTGAAAATCTGACACATATTACTGAACCTGAATCGAATTTGATTAGATCAGATCCGGAGCCCATTGATTATGCACCCTTAAGGCGGTCTGGTAGAGTACCACATCAATCGGACAGATACTATGGTTTCTTGGTCCGGGATGGCGATCCTGTCGAACTTGATGAAAATGATGAGGATCGATCACCTACATGGATGCAATGCAGAGACCTGACTCTGAAAATGGCTAGAGGCCATAAATCCGAAATAGAGTCCATGAAGGTCAACGATGTGTGGACATTGGTTGACTCACCCGAAGGAGTGAAACCCATAGGGTGTAAGTGGGTCTTCAAGAGGAAGAGGGGCGCAGACGGAAAGGTGGAGATCTATAAAGCCCGTCTGGTTGCCAAGGGATATCGTCAACGTTATGGTATAGACTATGATGAGACTTTTCTCCTGTGGCAATGCTCAAATCCATTCGGATTATGCTTGCGATAGCTGCCCATCTAGACTATGAAATCTGGCAGATGGATGTGAAGACAGTTTTCTAAATGGAAAGCTGGACGAAGAGATGTATATGATACAACCTGAAGGGTTCACATCCACAGATGAGTCTAAGGTATGCAAGCTACAAAGGTCCATTTATAGACTTAAGCAGGCATCTCGGAGTTAGAACATACGTTTTGATAGGACAATCAAAACGTATGGCTTCGTTAAGAACGGAGAAGAGTCCTGCATTTATAAGTGGGCTAATGGTCCAGTAGTAGTATTTCTTGTATTGTATGTGGATGAATTCTCTTAATCAAAAATGATGTCCCTGCATTACAGGGAATAAAGATTTGGCTGTCGTCACAGTTCTCCATGAAGGATCTGGGAGAAGCTTCCTACATCCTAGGGATGAGGATCTGTAGGGATAGATCCAAAAGGTTGCTTGGCTTATCCCAGTCCATGTACATTGATACTATGCTGAAAAGGTTCAGCATGGAGAATTTCAAGAAAGGCTATCTACCGATAGGCCATGAAATTTTCTCTCGAAAAGGGATTGTCCGACAACACCTCAAGAGAGAGAGCGTATGGGTAGGATTCCATATGCTTCGGCAATGGGATCTATCATGTACGCCATGACATGTACACGACTAGATGTGGCATACTCACTAGGGGTAGTGAGTAGATACCAATCTGATCCAGGGGAGAATCACTGGAAGGTTGTTAAAACCATCCTGAAGTATTTAAGAAATACTAAGGACCAATGGCTTGTATATGGTGAATCAGACTTGAGACTTATAGGGTTTACAGACTCTAGTTTTCAGTCTGATCGCGATGACAGTAAGAGTGTGTCAAGATTTATTTTTACCCTTAATGGTGGGGCTGTCTGCTGGAAGAGTTCCAAGCAGCACACTGTGGCTGATTCAGTATGCGAGGCAGAGTATATTGCTGCATCAGATGCTGCCAAAGAAGCGGTGTGGCTGAGAAATTCATCATCGAGCTTGGAGTAGCACCCTCCCTTGTTGGTCCAGTTTTGCTCTACTGTGATAGCTCTGGAGTCATTGCTCAGGCGAAGGAACCGAAGGCACACCAGCGGACGAAGCATATTCTGCGCACTACCATCTCATCCGGGAGATCATGGATCGAGGTGACGTCGACCTTCAGAAGATCGACGAAAGAAGAACCTGGCCGACCCATTCACTAAAGCCATTGTGGTGAAGGAGTTCAACGACTACAAGTCGAAGATGGGTATTAGATACTGCATCGATTGGCTTTAGGCCAAGTGGAAGATTGTTGGAAATAGTGTCCCAAAGTCAATCGTCAGCCTGTTGATGGTTGTGCTCCTTTTGTATTAGTACATGAATTATAGATAAATAAAAGTTATTTTGGCATTTTTTCATCATAAATATTTCATCTTCTAATGAACTCCTGTGTTATGATGAAGTCCTTAGGACTATTTAGACTTGACAAAGGAGGATTTATCGCTTAGTCCTTAAACATGTTCGCGATCAAATGATATGTTGTTACCAAGGACGACAACGTTTATCAAGCATAGGTCATTGTGTGCCATACGGGTTGGTTGACCTCATAACCAAGGAGTGTGGAGACACTGGTATGGCATACAGGTGAGATGTAATGGTACATCTGCACTGAACGTGACTGACTCCGGAGCTATTTCTGCTGTCAAGATTTGCTCCGATGGGATATGGGTATAAATGTCCCTCGACCTGAGACCGCCACGGTGACTTGCAAGCAACTCACTGCACTTAGGCACTGGACTACCTGAATTTCTAATTCAGTGATGGAAGGCTGCTGGGTGTAGTCAAGTACTTGACTTGTCGGTGCGTGTGTCCAGATGGGATTGACACTCCAGTTTAGGAGCTGTGTACAGTCGTGTTTTAATTTAGCAAAACCTTGGCCAGGGTAGTCCTAGTGAGGAGTCACAGGACTAATTGAGTTGAGCACGATTCGGATGATCTAATCAGGGTTGACAGTTTAACCTGAGTCATCCTAAACACAGGGGTCAAAAGGGATGAATTATACAGTAACCATATTCACGTAGGTTCTGAGTGTTGCGATTGTAACTATTCGACTTATTCGGACGTCGATACCATTACTAGATGGTCACTTCGATTAGTACAGGAATTGGTTCCTGTGCTACCGGCTTAGGTTCGAACCTGCGGGGTCACACATATTAGAGGTTCCTTTCTGATCTGATGGCTGATTATGAGTCTTATGTATTTGAGACTCTATGATTGAGAATTAGGATTCTCTGATCATGAGTTCCACACATTTTGGGTACCGGGGTCAAAATTTTGAATTTCAAATTTTAAATTTGAAATTTGAACTCTTCGATCAAGGTTTCATATTGATGGACTTTGATACCCGATTGCCCATCAGATTTGGACTCAATAATTATGAAAGGTTTTATTAGTGATTTGATCACTAATTAACTTAATTTTATTGAGTAATTATTTTTGGATCAAGTCTAATTAAATTGGATTCAGTTGGATTTGACTTGATTAGGTTAAGAGTTGACCTAATCATCGAGATGGTTTGGTCCCTGATTTGATCAGGGGTTGGACTTAGTCAATTTCTGATTTGATTAGATTTTATTGAGCCTAATTAAGCTAATTAAGTTAGGTTTAATTTAGTCTAATTGTGCTTAACCTATTTTGATTAGGTTGGTTCAATTAAGATCAAACCACCATTTGAATTTGAATCCCTGCACCACCTTAAATCTCTACGCCCATTTGAATTCACGAGAAGAAACTTCTCGTAAATTTTTTCTCATGCAAAGCCCTTCTCACGCCCACTCTTGTGTGCCAATATTTGGATAAAGATGATTAGTTAGCCATTCAAATTCAAAGCATGTTTGAATTTGAATGGATACTTATCTCTTGCGCATACATGATATTATCCACTTTAGCGCCCCACATCTCACACGAGAAAGAGTTTCTTGTGAAACCTTTTCATGCACAAAGTAGACTCGTACCTTCTCTTCTCACGCCCAAGTGGATAGGGATGAGTTGGTTTTAGTTTGAATTCAAATTTGATTTGAATTCAAATGTGTAACCACTTGTCTTTATCCTCTCATGCGGATAAGACACGTTTTGAACTATTTTAAAAGAGATAGGGAGCTGGGGCGTGCGTAGAAAAATTCTGAGAAAGAAAGTGGGGCGTGAGAAAGCCTTGTGCATAAGGTGAAGGTCCAAAACCTTCCGAGAGAAAAAGAAAGAAAAGAAAAAAATTGGGCGCAGGGTTTTTGGTGTGTACCCTAGGGTTTCTACCTAGGGTTCGGGAAGTGAGATTGGTGTGCCACGAGTGTCGTGAGTCCACCAAATTTCAGGAAGAGATCCATCAGCCTCTCAACCAATCGTGTAGATAATTCGGAGCATCCGAGGAGTCAGCACATATCGATCGAAGGAGTTCGATCAACATCAGCCATCAAAAGGGTGAAATCACGAACTAGCATTCGTGAGGAGCCGATCAAATGGGAGCTTCGTGTGGATGATCCCAGAGGCTAGACACTAGTGTGGCTGTGACGTGATGATCAGAGCCCCCGATGGTGATCAGATTGCGGGGATCGACTACCCCAAAAAGGTGATGTGTTCTGAACACAGTACAGTAAAAAAATTACTGTTTCAAATTTGAATTTCAAATTTAAATGCATACTATTGTATCATATTTAGATCCTAGTGTAGGATTAATTAGTATTAATTAATGAGATTAATTAATAATTTCCTGTAAAATAATAATTTTAAAAAAATTTTAAAATTATCATTTTGCCCCTGCACTGAATTTTGCTTCAATACCGTTAATAGAAATGACATCCCAGCTTTACAAAGTGTGAAGCTATAGCTCTCATCACAGTTCTCCATGAAGAATTTGAGAGAAGTATCCTATATTCTAGGAATGAAGATCTATAGAGATAGAACTAGAAGGTTGCTTGGATTGTCCCAATCTACGTACATCGATACTATATTGAAATAATTCAATATTAAGAATTTCAAAAAAGACTATCTCCTGATAGGCTATAGAATTACTCTCTCTAAGAAGGATTATCCGACAACCCCTCAGGAGAGAGAGCATATGAGTAGGATCCCATATGCTTCATCAGTGGGATCTGTCATATATGCCATGATGTATACGAGATCGAATGTAGCCTATTCACTAAGGATAATGAGTAGATATCAGTCTGATCTGGATGAAATCCATTAAAAGATTATGAAGATAATCCTTAAGTATTTAAGAAATACTAAAAATCAATGGATTATCTATGGAGATACTGACTTAAAATTATGGGATATACTGATTCTAGTTTTCAATCAGATTATAATAACAGTAGAAGTATGTCAGACTACGTATTTATCTTAAATGGAGGAGTAATTTGCTGAAAGAGTTCCAAGCAATATATGTGGCTGATTCTGTATGCGAAGCAGAATACATTGCTGCATCCGATGCTGTAAAGGAGGTAGTGTGGTTGCAGAAGTTAATCACAGAGCTTGAAGTTATACACTCTATTAATGACCATGTTCTGCTGTATTGTGACAGTATTGGAGCCATGCTCAAGCGAAAGAATTGAAATCACACCAACGTACCAAACACATTCTGCACTGCTATCACCTTGTACGTGCGATCATGGTTTGAGGTGATGTCGAGCTTTAGAAAATCGATGAAAAAGAAAATATAGCTGACCCCTTCACTAAACTCTCAAGATCAAAGAGTTCAATGATCATAAGTGGAAGGTGGGTATAGGATATAGCTCTGATTGACTTTAGTTCAAATGAGAGTTGTTGGAAAATATGTTCTAAAGCCAATTGTTTGGACGATTGTGCTCATTTTATAATATGTATATGAATTATTAATCAATGAATAAAAGTTATCTAGGCATCTTTCATCACAAAGTTACATCTTTTTTGCTAGAACTCTTGCATTGTGATAGTCTTTAGAACTATAAATAATCAATAAAAAAGATTTATCATATAGTTCTTAAATATATTCACAATCAAATGATACGTCATTAAAAGACGATGATGTTTATCGAGTGAAGGTCATCGTATGCCATATAGGTTGGTTGTCTTCTTAATCAAAGAGTGTGGAGACACTGATATGGCATATGGATAAGATGTAGGAGACATCGTCACTGAATAAGTAACTCACCTGCTGAGCACGCTACTGTCAAAAGCAACTCACGAAGCATATGGGCATAAGTATCCCTCAGACTTGAGATTACAATAGTGACTTGCAAGCAACTCACTGTGCTTTGATGTGGGACTACCTGTATTTTTAATACAATGACGGAAGGCTACTGGGTACAGTCAAGTACTTATGAAATCTATGCGTGGATCAAGATGAAATTGATCTCTCTGGAATATAGGAGTTGATGTATCACTGTATTTCAATTTACTAAAATCTTGATCGGGATAATCCATGTGATAGATTTGAAAGGTTGGAATATAATGTGGATGATCCTTCAAGGTTGACAATTTAATCCTAGATCATCCTAAAGCATTCAGGGTCAAAAGAATGAATTATGTGGTAACCATATGTTGAGAAATATGTCCTAAAGCCAATCGTTTGATGATTGTGCTAATTTTAAATATATATGAATTGATAAATAATAAAATTATTTGATCTTTTTTATTATAAAGTTATATCTTCTAACGAACTCCTATATTGTGATGAAGTTTTTAAACTATTTTGATCGATAAAGAAAGATTTATCACATAGTCCTTAAATTGGTTTGCGATCAAACGATATGCTTTATTAGGATGATAGAGATATCAACTGTAGGTCATTGTGTGCCATATGCATTGGTTGTTCTCATAACCAAATAGTGTAGAGACACTGGTATGGCATGCAAGTAAAATGTAGGAGTATATCATCACTGAACATGACCAACTGCGGAGCACTCTACTGTCAAGGATAGCTCATGAATGACATGGGTATAAATGTCTCTCTGACCTTAGATCACCATAGTGACTTACAGCAACTAACTGTACTTTGATGTCGGACTAACTGAATTTTTAATTCAGTAATAAAAGATTTCTATGTGTAGTCAAGTACTTATCAAGTCGGTGCGTGAGTCAAGATGGGATTGATCCCTCTAAATTAACAGAAGTTAATGTATCAATGTATTTCAATTTAGCAAAATCTGGATCCGGATAATCCATGTGATGGATTTGAAAGATTGAAATGCAATGTGGATGACTTATCTAGATTGACAGTTAAATCCTAGGTTGTCCTCGAGCAATAAGATCAAAAGAATGAATTATACGGTAACCATATGCCATAGGTTCTTGAATGTTGCTTCGCCATCATTCGATCTATCGAACGTCGGGTCACCATTGTTAGAAGGTTACGTCGATTGGTTCAAAAATTTATTTTTTACTACTGGCTTATATTCGAACCTATGGGATCACACTTTAAAAAAATTTCTGACTGATCATGTGACTGATCAATGATTGAGAATTATTCAAGGGCTTAATCATCAATTCGATTGATAATTAACCTTATGCAAAAATTATAATAAATTTATTCACTAAGTATTAGTTAATTAATAAAAAATTAATTAATAATTAGATTACTAATTAACTCAATTTGATTGAACAAAGAGGATTAAATAAAATCTAATTGAATTAGATTCAATTAGGTTTGATCTGATTAGGTTATGAGATGATCTAATCACTAAGGAAGAATTATCTCTGATTTGATTAGAATTCTGATTCAATCAATTTTTAATTTGATTAAAATTTAATTAAAAATTTATGAGTTTAATTAGATTAGATTTTATCTATTTTATTTAGACTAAACTAGATGTGATTTGGTTTGGATTCAAATAAGGAAACAAAAGAGTATAGGATTGGACTCTTCTCCCATGCGCTACCAAGTTTAAGATGCCATATCTCCTCACGCCAAAAGTTTTTTTGCATGAGATTTCTTCACACAAAAGGCCTTTTCCTTTCCTTTCTCATGTCCAAAATTGGATCAGATATGGTTTTAAATAGTATGTTCAAATCTAATTTAAAATAGGATATCTTTTAGATTATGTTTGACATTATCTATAACCTCTCCATGCGACTTCTTTTTATTCCTCTTATTTTGTGTGTCAACATGGGGGTTTCTCACCATAGAAAATTAGATAGGATCTGGTTTCACCATGAAAAAATAAAAGAAGGGGCGTCATGTATTTCTTTTGGGCGTGGAATTGAGAGAAGGCAACAAAAGGCAAGTTAGAGTTCGAAAACCCTAGGACTTTTCACCCCTAGTCATTACATACCTAATAAAAAGGAGATTGGGATCTCTTTTGTGCATGTAAGATAGAAGAGGAATAGCTCTTCATATGAAGGGGTCTTGGGCATGAGTTTATGGTGTGGAAAAGGGAGAGAAGAGTTCTCTTCTCTTGGGTGAGTGCAAGATCAAAAACCCTAGGGTTTAGTCCTCAAGGTTTGGGAAGAAAAAAAAATAAGAAAAAAAAATAGTTTCTTCTCCATATATTTTTCATCTCTTCATCTCCTCCAAAAGTTCATCTTCATTCTCTAAAAAGATTTTAGGCATTTGAAGAAGGGATCTAGATCAGCCAAGAAGAAGATCTTCGCACGAGCTAGCACTCCCGAGAAGATCGATCAGATCGGAGCTTCAAGTGGACTTCCTATAGAGTCCGAATGCATGTGGGCTATGAACAATCAGAAAGGATCATCCTTATCATGTCTCTCAGTAGTGATGATTATCAACCCATGCTCAGGTATCGAGTTCTAAACTCAGATTAGAAGTAAATATAATCTACTGCTTACATCCATGCATACAGATTTTATCATATGATTATTTTAGATTTTACATGCAACATATCATGTCATAGATCTAGAGTATGTTGATTTAATGATCTGATCATATGTATGTTAGATTAATATAATTAATCTATTTCTTTTTTACTATAATTTATTCAAAAAATTTTGAAATATATGCATAAAATTGCCTACGGTCACCAACAGTAGTATCAGAGCTTAGATTCGTTATGACATGTTATATGTGCATATTAAATTTAAAATTTAATTTTATTTAGATCTGATATATGATATTTTGATCTAAATTTAATTAATGATTGATCATATAAATTGATATACGGTTTCCTACTGTAGGATTTATCCCTTACAGTGAACAGGTTATCTTAGTTTGTACTGATCGTTGATAAAATCTGATTTTATATATTGCATGTAATGTTTACGATCTGATTTAGATATGATCTAAAGTTGTAATTAGATCTGATAAAATTTAAATTAGATCTAAATTCAAGCATATATAATATGTGATTAGATTAGATGGGTCGATTAGTAAGTACATGGATTGGGTTGATCACCAGACCGTCCGATCATAGGAGCAAGAAGGATTTAAAGGCTCTCTCCTCCCATTCGATTGGGTGCTTTTATGATATGTAGGGGTGTCATGTGATTAGATCCCATGAAGAAGAACGTAAAAGAAAGAACTTATTTTTCTGTAAAATCCTAGATCTTGAAACTCTAAGTTTGTTGTATGTGATACAAAGTTGTATGAAAAATAAAATATCTAATCAATATGATTAAAATTATTTTAATCATAAAAAAATAAAATCTCAAATCATAACAAGTTTAGATATGATTTAAAAAGATGTTCATGATTAATTTTAGTTTAGGATTATGCAAGATTTTTCAGATTTGAAACATGCTCACACAATTACTGAGCTGACCCAGTTTTGAATTGAGCTGACCCAGTCCCCTTGTGTAGCCGGCTCAATATTGATTGTGTCGATCCAATTTCAAAATAAAAATATTTACATCAAATTTATTATAAATTATTTATAAAATAAAAAATTAAAATTATTTCAAACCTAAACCTAAACTCATATTGATGCTAAACTTAATTGATAATTAAGTGAAGAATCAATTAGATTTAGATTTATGAATTGAAGATCTAATATCATTCGCATAAGACATAGGGGCATGGGTTAACTCAAATTAGGTCCTCTTAATTGGGTTAGATCTAAGATTAGAATCAAAAAGTTAACAGACTATAGAGAAATTGATTAAATCTAACCAAATATTGAATTAGATTAAATCAAATTTTCTCTAGAACCAATACAATAGTCGTAGATGGTCAAGTTCATATCTTTGATTGGACCAAATGAACCTTGATTGTGGCTCAGTGGTTGAACCTAAATCATTAGATTGATCAAATCGAAACTAGTTAACCAATTGGTGTCTAAGATAAGTTTGGCATTTCGATCGGTGGTTTTTAATTGAGAGCGGCTTACCTGACCATTTCGATGGTGTCTAAGATAAGCTTAGCAGATCCTTTCACCAATCTCACTTATTTGGCCAATTTGGTGGATTATGTCTTGATTAAATCATCAAGTGATTCGAGTTGATCTATGCCATTAAGGTTGATCAGTGTGACTGATCTAGGTGTCAGTTCGATCAGCATGATCCTAATCCAAAGTCAGTGGAAAGATTGTGGTCTGCTGATTGATCTCTTCTTTTTTTTTTTCTAAATTAATTAAATCTTCTAAATTATTAGATTCATAAAATGAGCTAGTTATGGAGATAACTGGATCATAGCCTCCCATTAAGGTGAATGATAATGGGTCCATTATTTCTGATTGACATTGTAGGCGCTATCCGTCTGATGTTCTCTCTGAATGATGAAATTATCTTTCATCATATGATGACTCTGTTATACTATCTGATGATAGTTGGATTGACCGAGCTATCTTCAGACCTGATCATTCATTAGTTAGAATCACTGAGTAGATTCATGTTAATGATTTGACCTAACTTAAACATTCAGTGAAGGCCCATCACCTACTGAAATAAAATCTGGGGCTAAATTAACTACTAAAAATTATTTGGAAAAATAATTAGTTGAGAGCCTATCCATAGGTGCATATAGGTTGAATGAGCCATCCTCGAGCCTGTATGTAGTATGTATAGATTCTAGTACCGTTAAGAGATTAAAATAATTTTTCGAATTGGAGGTAGATGCTATCAATTCGTATAAAATAGTGGGAGAACCTTTAGACTAAAGTTTAAATCTTTAGACTTAATCAATTCATAAACATTGAGGTTTTGTATTTTTCTTTTAGTTATAGCTAGATGTCTATTGCTCGATTCACTATTTGACGGTGACTTATTTATAGGACCCAACTTCGATAGATGATATCGAAAGTTACAAATAGTTTTAGAGTATGAATGGATCCAAAATATGATTATGGATTCAGCACCTGATATTTTATATCCAATACACATGATATGATCAAAGATACTTATAAAAAGTGGCCAAATGATCATATCACTATGTGGTATTTTTTTTTAGAGTAGTAAAGAACATGAATTTAGTTATAAATTTGATGATACTCAGTGGAAGAAAATTCTTCAAATATTGAAGAAGTTCTTTTACACCTCTGAAGATGTATCTTCAGTGGGACAACAATCTTTTGAGAATGAAAAAGAAGGTGCTAAAAAGTCTTGCTTGACTGAAGAGCCCGAACTGACAAAAGAGTCTAAGATTAACCTAATCTGGCAGAGTCCCTTGATCCAAACAGGCAAAGAAAGAAAAATCAGCAAGAGTTGCTGGACAAGGTACTTATATGATAACACCTTATGATTTCCTATCTATGACACTACTATCTTGATATTGAATATCGGAAGTCCATGCAAATTGTTTCAACGACTTCAGGTTAGTAAAAAATTTGAAAACAACAAGAGATTCTTGAATGTTAGAGATGAAAATTATGTTTCAATCCTAATTTTAGAAATCATCGAGCCTACTTTTAATTCTAATAATATTATTTTAGTGATTGTCACTATTGTCTAATGATTTATGTGATATCATTATAAATGATGTCAAAATTATGTGGACAACTAAAAAATGATATTTACATAGCCTGTTAGTATACTGTACACAACAAACAAACTCCTTAGAGTAGATAATATCGTGGAAGCCTGCCTTTACCAATTTAGGCTCGATCATATAAATAAAAATATGATCAATAGGAGATAACTCTCAAAGTCAATGAGTATAAATCATTGTCAATTTGTCAATCCTATCTCTTTAGTAAGATGATCGAATTATCTTTTACTAAAAAAATGAATAAGCCAATAATGTTCTGAATCTGATACATATTGAGGTATTGGATCTATGAACATGTTTGCTAAAAATTTGGATTATTTAAAATGTTCCAATAATTCATTAATACAATAGAGAATAAACTTGGAAGAGCATTGAAACTCTTCGATCAGACCAAAGAGGAGAATACCTTTTTGATGAGATTTTTGATATATTTAGAAGAGAATAAGATTCTCTCTTATTAGTATCGACTTTGGTAGATATAGTTCGATCCATGATAGAGTTTATAAATTTACCAGTCTTCTTTTAGGGTTATGCTCTTGAGGCTGCTTGTTATGTCCTGAATTGAATTCTGAATTAATCAGTCATAGAGACTCTATATGAGATATGGACTAGACATAAGCCGATACTTTCTTACCTTAGGATTTGGGAGTGTTCAGTTTATGTCGAACATTTACAAACCGATTAGCTTGGATCTCGATCCTATATGTATTATTTTGTAGGATGACCCTAAAGAATCTAGAGGATATAACCTCTACCATGCTAAAGGTCAAGAGTTGTTCAGTATTCCTTTCAGAAAAAAAATATCTTGGTGAAAAAACTGATGCCTTTAATGTAGAACTTATGAAGTTTAACAAGTAGAAAAACTGACACAATCTAGTGAATCCATAGAATCAGATTTGATTAGATCAAACCCGAAACCTGTTGTAAAGGCACTATAAAAGAGATCCGATAGAGTATCATGTCCGTCGGATAGATATTTCGGTATCTTGATATGGGACGTGATCTTATTGAACTCGATGAGAATAATAAGGATCTAATCACCTACATGGATGTCATGCAGATGTTTGACTCCGATTAATGGCTTGGAGCCATAGAGTCCAAAATGAAGTCCATAATGGTCAATGCTGTATGGACACTCGTTGATCCACTTGAAAGGGTAAAGCCCATAGGGTGTAAGTGGGTCTTCAATAGGATTAAAGAGCACAGATGAGAAGGTGGAGACCTAAAATGCCGTCTAGTTGTCGAAGGATATTATCAACATTATAATATTGACCATAACAAGATAATTTTCTCCTGTGGCAGTGCTAATTTTTTTAGAGTTGAAATGTGTATTTTGATAAATGATCAAAATGCATGGCTTCGTTGAGAACGAAGATAAATTCTGCAAATACAAATGGGTTAATAGTTTTATTAGTGTATTTTTTATTCTGTATGTGAATGAAATTCTCTTAATCAGAAATAACATTCTTTATATTACAGAAAATAAAAATTTTGCTATTATCATAGTTCTTCATAAAGGACTTTGGGAAAGACATCCCTCATCCTAAAGATGAAGATCTATAGAGATAGATCTAAGAGGTTGCTTGGATTATCTCAGTCCAACGTACATACAGTGTTTATGAGTAGAATTTATTCTATGATGTACATCATGTATGAGATCGGATATGGTATACTCACTAGAGTAGTGAGTGGATACCTGCAAGATCCGAGTTAGAATCACTGGAAGAATATCCTTAGGTATTTGAGAAATACTAAGGATCAATGACTCGATTATGGAGAATCTGACTTAAAACTTATAGGATATGACTTCAATTTTTAGTTGAATATAATAATAGCAAGAACGTGTCAAAATACATTCTTATCCTAAATAATGGAGCAATCTGCTAGAAAAGTTTCAAGCAAAAAAATTATAGCCAAATTCAAATTGCGAGGCAGAATGCATTGCAGCATTCGATGCTTGCAAAGAAGCTATGTGATAGTACAGGTTTATTGATAAACTAGGAGTGGCATCCTTCGATGATGGTCCTACTGTATTATACAACACTGAAGCCATAACTCATGCGAAGGAGCCGAAGTCCTATTAGCTTGCTAAGCATTTTGCATCGCTACCACCTTATTCAAAAAATCTATTAAGGTGACGTCGAACTTTAGAAGATCGACGGAAAGAAGAATCTGACCAACCCATTTACTAAAGCCTCAATATCTAGAAGTTCTGAGATGATAAATCGAAGATGGATATATGATACTATACTGATTGGCTTTAGTCCAAGTGAGAGTTGTTGGAAAATATATCCTAAAGTCAATCATTTGACGATTGTGCTAATTATAAATGTATAAGAATTGATAAATAATAAAAGTTATTTGACCTTTTTTATCACAAGATTACATCCTCTAACGAACTCCTATATTGTGATGAAGTCCTTAGGATTATTTTGATCGATAAAAAAAGATTTATCGTATAGTCCTTAAACCGGTTCGTGACCAAACGATATGCTATTATTAGGACAATAACAATATCAAGTGTAGGTTGTTGTGTGCCATATACA
Organism: Elaeis guineensis; assembly: GCF_000442705.2. Lineage (NCBI taxonomy): Eukaryota > Viridiplantae > Streptophyta > Magnoliopsida > Arecales > Arecaceae > Elaeis > Elaeis guineensis. The sequence continues at coordinate 16,367,005 of NC_026003.2, read as the reverse complement.
TTGGTTGTCCTCATAGCCAAATGGTGTGGAGATACTAGTATGGCATGTAGGTGAGATGTAGGAGTACATCATCACTTAACATGACCAACTGCGGAGCACTCTGCTGTCAAAGATAGCTCGCGAAGGGTATGGGTATAAGTGTCTCTCCGATCTGAGATCACCACAGTGACTTGCAAGTAACTCACTATACCTTGGTGCCAGACTAACTGAGTTTCTAATTCAGTAACGAAAGATTTCTTGGTGCAGTCAAGTACTTGTCAAGTCGGTGCGTGAGTCAAAATAAGATTGATCCCTCCAAATTAATAAGAGTTAATGTATCGATATATTTTAATTTAGCAAAACTTGAGTCTGGATAATCCATGTGATGTATTTGAAAGATTGAAATATAATGTGAATGACTTATCTAAGATTGATAGTTAAATTCTATATCATCCACGAGCATTAAGGTCAAAGAGATGAATTATACGATAACCATACGCCAATAAGTTTTTGAATGTTGTTTCACCATCATTGGACCTATTCGAACGTTGGGTCACCATTGCTAGATGGTTACATCGATTGATTCAAAAATTTATTTTTATACTATCAACTTAGGTTCGAACCTATGAGGTTACACTCAAAAAAAATTTTTGACTGATCATGTGGCTGATCAACGATTGAGAATCATTCAAGGGCTTAATCATCAATTCGATTGATGATTAACCTTATTTAAAAGTTACAATAAATTTATTCATCAAGTATTAGTAAATTAATAGAAGATTAATTAGTGATTAAATTACTGATTAGCTTAATTTGATTGAGTAAAGATGATTAAATAAAATCTAATTGAATTAGATTTAATTAGATTTGACCTGATTAGGTTATGAGATGACCTAATCGCTAACGGAGAATTATTCCTGATTTGATCAGGACTTTGATTCAATCAATTTTTAATTTGATTAAAATTTGATTAAAAATTTATAAGCCTAATTAGATTAAATTTTATCTATTTTATTTGGGCTAAACCAAATGTGATTTGATTTGGATTCAAATAAGAAAACAAAAGAGTCCATAGAAGATTGGATTCTTCTCCCATGCACCACCAAGTTTAAGACACCAGATCTCCTCATGCTAAAAGTTTTTTTGTGTGATATTTCTTCACACAAAAGGCCTTTCCCTTCCCTTTCTCACATCCAAAATTGGGTGAGATATGGTTTTAAATGGTATGTTCAAATCTGATTTGAAATAAGATACCTTTTAGATAATATTTAACATTATCTATAACCTCTCCACGCCACTTCTTTTTATTCTTCTTATTTTGTGCGACAACATGGGGGTTTCTCATCATGGAAAATCAGATAAGATCTGGTTTCACCATGGAAAATTAAAAGAAGGGACATCATATATTTCTTTTGGGCATGGGAATTGAGAGAAGGCAACAACAAGCAAGTTAGAGTCCAAAAACCCTAAGACTCTTCACCCCTTGTCATTACATGCCTAATAATAAAAGGATTGGGATCTCTTTTATGTGTGTAAGATAAAAGAGGAATAGCTCTTCATGTGAAGGGGTCTTGGGTGTGAGTTTATGGCATAAAAAAGGAGAGAAGAGTTCTCTTCTCTTGGGTGAGCGTAAGATCAAAAACCCTAGGGTTTTGTCCTCAAGGTTTGAAAAGAGAGAAAAATAAGAGAAAAAATAGTTTCTTCTTCATATTCTTTTCACCTCTTCATCTTCTCTAGAAATTTATCTTTAATCTCTGAAAAGGTTTCAAAGATTTGAAGAAGAGATCCAGATCAGTCAAAAAGAAGATCTTCACGTGAGCTAGCACTCTCGAGAAGATCGATCAGATCGAGACTTTGATTGAACTTTTCGTAGAGGCCAAACACATGTGTGACTATAAATAATTAGCAAAGATCATCTTTATTATATCTCTCAGTAGTGATCATCAATCCGTGCTCAAATATCGAGTTCTAAACTCAGATTAGAGGTAGATGTGATCCACTGCTTACATCCATGCATGCAGATTTTATCATATGATTATTTTAGATTTTATATGCAATATATCATGTCATAGATCTTAGAGTAGATTGATTTAATGATCTGATCATATGCATGTTAGATTAATATGATTAATCTATTGGCTTTTCGCTGTAATTTATTTGAAAAAAAATTGAAATACATGCATGAAATCACCTACATTCACCAACACCATATGCATAGATTCTTGAATATTGCATTATGATAATTTGACCTATCTGAATGTTAGAAACTATTGCTAGATGATAACTTTGATTAGTACAAAAAATGATTCCTGTGCTATCGGCTTAGTGTTCGAACCTATAGAGTCACGTACAAAGTCAAATGACATAGAAAAGAATTGATCTAAGTCTATATGTTTAATTTAAAAGTACATGACTTGATTGAATAAATAGATTAATTTGATTGAAAATTAAGTTATGGGTCGTACGGGATGAAACAGTTGACTATGTCTAGTTAGCATTAGACATGAAGTTTTGGTTCAATTTCGGGGATGAACGAGATTTGATCTTTGATCCAAAGAGTCTATAAGAGATTAGATTTTAGTGCTAATTAATTTTAGATTTGATTTGATTTAATTAAATTTAATTAAATTTATAAATTCAAGTTAGACTTGATCCTAAATCCTAAATAGTTTGGAATTGACAGCCTATTCGAAATTGATTCAAATCAGGATCGAATTATATTTGAATTGACCCATATTTGGATTAGATCCTTAGAGTCCACTTTTACTGAGACTCTCTCTCCTCATGACCAATCAAGAGGTGGTGGAGTGCTAGTTGTTGCCGCCCCACACTTGGGTGTAGGCGTGGGTGCGTGTGGGCGCCTAGTTAGGCACCAATCATTTCTCCTTTGGACTCCTTCTCTGATAAGTTATAGATTAATTCAAAGCCTATTTGAATTAGAAATTCTAGTCTTATGAATTATTGAAAATCATCTATAAATAAGAAGGATCTCTGACTATCATGGTATAACAATCAGATTGTGTGCTAAGATGAGAAAGTGAGAGAGAAGAGGCATGAAGATAGAGTGGGCGTCACCCTCTCCTAGGCATCTTTCCTTTGGGCATCCCTCTTCTCCAAGGTGTGAAGAATTCTTAGGTGTCCCTCTTGCTAGTGTGAGGCATCACACCAAGAGCCTCTCTCCCCTCCCTTGTTGCCCTGTGAAGTGCTTCAATCCGAGGCTTCATTCCACTTTCTTGCGAAGTTTGATGTGCGTGCAAACTAGTGGGTTTGTGGATTCAGACCTACACAAGGCTTTGGATTCAGAATCTTTGAGATTTGATCTCTATTTCACTATGTATCAGGTAAAGATCTAATCTTTATTAAGTTGTTATAGAAAATTTTTAAATGTACCCTGGCTATCCGCTGTATTTTTGATAGAAATAAGCTTTCTTTCCCTTCATCCACCCCAAAAACCTTTCTTTCCTATTAGGCCTCTCAACCTCCACCTTCAACCTGCAATTCTTGGTTTGCCAAACCATGCAAAAATAAAGATAGATCTAAGGCATACTATGGAATAGGTGTACAGATTTAGCTTTTCATCCGTATGACATCTCCTTCGCTTCTACGCTCCATCAGGCTCTGATACCAATTGTTAGAACCACTGTGTAACTATGTGGACCTGAGGAGACCTACAACAAAGTCCTCTACAAGAGTCCATGATAATCTGGACTCTTTAGGATTAGCAAACTTCATGCCCTACATTGCTGCGCATCTTGAACCCTGTGCAGTGATCTAGTTTGTGTCCCCTTGCTTCCAGAGACTTGAGATGTACCTTTAAATCTGATCTTTTACTTCCAATATCCTAAAAAGTAAGACTTAAGATGTGGTACTTTTGAACTATCAGATCTGGGCCTAAATAATTAATGAAGAGTCCTTGTTGGACTAGGACTCCATGACAGCATCTCCAAACTGCAGCATTTACCTTCTGCACTCTATCTTGGCCCTTACACACCTCTGATCTGAATCAAATTAGAGCCCAAACCTTCCCATGAGATCACCTACTTATCCTCCTAGAAATTAGGATATTAGGACATCCAAGAGCTGGAGCTATACCGCACAAGAGATAGAGTCTAAAACTGGGCAGCATCTTGCATCTGTAGCCTTTGTGTTCTACACCTTGTTCTTCTTCTCCTAAAATCCTATTGAGACCAGATCTAAAATCCTTCATTCTAGATCTGAAAATATCCTCCTTCAAGCCTCCAACCAGTAGAGAAAAGAGGGCATGGAGACCCAAGAGATAGCGGCACAAAAGGTGATGGGGCACCTCCCTCCTTCTAACCCTAGGACGTGTATGGTTTGAGGGGGGCACCCCTCCACTCTAGTGTTTCTTTCTTACTACCTAGGGTGGCATTCAAATCAAAGAGACAGATTAAGGGAGAAAAGGATTTTTTTTATTCCACACCAAAATCCTAGTACAACCTATGTATATATATACATAGCCAATATGGCTTGTTCCAAAAAACTCTCTTAGCTAACCTAATCTGAATGCACTCACCCAAGCCATGTATCCCCATGTCTTGCTATGCACTCATCCTCTTGAACCCAAACTTGATCCAAACCTGGGTTAGTCCCTTTGAGATCCAAATCCCTGAAACTCAAGACCCTAGAACCAAACCGATCCTAGAATCTTGGAGCCAAGCCCATGGCTCCTCTCCTGACCTCCCAAGGCTTGGAAGCACTACACATGCGCCAATAACTTAACTCCATTTACAATACAATTTGTGTACCTTCTATATGCATGTCAGAAATATATGCCAATGAATAGAGCTGATCAATATCTTTTGGCAACTTTTGATTGTCCAAAGAATCATCTATTTAAGAAAATAAAAATATATCAACAACATGAATGCATAACTTAGTATGACATAAAGATAGGTAGCCTCATTTAGTTGCTTACATGTGTTTTAAACCATTATGAGAACTACTCTTGATGCCTTTGACTATATTTAGATTGCTTTCCCTCATAAGTTCCCTTTTACACTAACTAAAAGCAAAATTTATGACTGTCAATCAAAAAGATTAGTTACTATACATAAATGCCTAAGACAAATAAAAAAATTAGCTTACTTCAAATATGGCTCCAACTCGTTACAATTGTTTAATATATACTAATGAGAGATACTAAGTTTCACATATGCTATTGAACTATAACTATTGGATCCAAATGGATAAACCTTTTATGAGAATATGGACATCCCTTCATCTAGCTCCTCTTGGCCTTCATCATAGTTTCGCTTAGTGTGGTTACATTAGTTTCAATTCTATGAAGATATATTCAATAAAATATCAAACATTCATTAGCAATTTAAACTCCTATAATCGAACCTTCTAGATGTGCCTTAATCTACATGTAGCGCTTAAGAGTACCTAGATGCCTATTACAATAACACTATAAAATCAGTATTATATTTTCATAAATATAACAAAATATGAGAAAAAATAAAAAAATATGTCATCTTTCAATTGAGAACATCCACCGATATTAGACTAGTCCTGCAAGCATATCCTCGCATAGCAAAAGAATGGCTAAGTGCACCATAACATAAAAAAAGCTAGTGGGAAAATCATTTCTTGCTTGCAAAGTATCATAGCAATATCTTTCTCTAATTTCTCAAGTTCATTCAGCTTCAATGCCTCATAGCATAACTATTGAAAGAAGTTTCCTAACTCGATTAGTGTATTGCGAACATCCTTACATAAGTATACATGAATTCCAACCGATAAAACACACTATAGAAGAACATCACAATCACAACTTTTCAATCCTGAAACTTTGCCTATCAAGCTCACACACCTTATAATATTAGATGCATAACTATCCAAAAATTTCATAGACCCTAGAAACTCACAAAGACCTTATTTTTTCTTTCTAGACATTGTGTAGCATGTAGGTGGTATAGTGTGAGAACCATCTCTAAATTTTACATGTAACTCCTTTCTTATTTTCATGTCTTCCAAATCTTGTCTTGCATTGTACGTATCCTTTGGTTTTTCATCAATATTCATCCATGTTCCTTATACATTCTCACATATATTAATTTTTCTCAATGTGTGTAACATCAAGATCATGTAGTAATATAAGTTTTTGCTAATATAGCAATTCAAAGAAGATACTCTTCTTATTCTAATTCAACTCTTTAGGGGTACGCTAGTTTTCTCTTTCCATTGTCTGGATGCTTACTAGTTTAAAAGTTAAATCGATCTTTGAGACTATCGAGTTGTTGCAGCATCTTATCTCCAGATAATACCTTCGATTTAGCTCGATGCTCAAGCTTCCCCATCAAATCTTTTGCTTTTTCTCCAACTATGATCAAACAACAAGTACCAACAATGGCCTATGCAACACTTACTCCTTAAAATATAAGATGTCTTCTTATTATAAGTTGGACATGCTTTATATTCTTTAGTACTCCATCTAGATAAAATAGCATATGCTGGAAAATTATTTATAGGCCAAAAAACTACCGCCTGCATACAGAAAGTTCGTCATATGGAGGCAACATATGTCTGCATGCCATCTTCCCAAATCTCTTTCAACTAATCTATCAATGGCCTTATGTAAACATCAATACCATTTCCTGGTGAGTGGGGTCTAGGAATGAGCAACGACATCATGCAAACTATCTCCTACATGTACTTCCAAGATGGCAAATTATATAGTATAAGTATTACTGGTCATGTGTTGTAAGAGTTGCTCAAATTGTCAAATAGATTAAAACCATCAATTATGAGGCCAAACCTGACATTCTGAGGATTCTGAGCAAATCACTCATATTTTCTATCAAATTCTTTTCATATTTTCTAGTCTGTTGGATGTCGTAATATATTTTCATCATCAACGTGCTTTCTTTGTGCCACTTCATATCTATAGCTATTTTCTTTGACATAAACAACCTTTAGAGTCTCTTTCAGTAGAAAATAATATAAAATCTTATGAGAAATCTTTTTATCCTTACCATCATTAACTTTCCATTTGAAAGTATGACACAAAGGACATAATTGACTATTTTTGAACTCCTAAAATAATGCACAATCATATTTACATGCATGAATTTGCATGCATCCTAATCCTAAATACTGCAATATTTTTTTTTTGCCTCACAATGGGATTTAGGAATAATATGATTTAGGAAGTGTCTTACTTTAGGAAAAGCTTCCTTCAATAACTCAAGTAACATATGAAATGATTTTATTGCTCTACTAATTGTACACTTTCAAATGGAGTAATTTTATAAGAAAAGATAGTGATGAGGACTTAGTGCACCCTGTATATAAAGCATGTCATGTCTCTCATAATAATCTATCAAAATTTTTTATTACTTCAACAAAATTATTAAGAACATGATGAATAGCTATGTCCTCCCCATGACCATTATTCATATATGTGCCCATCCATATGTCTTCTAACATATCATACATTCCATCATCTTATTCATTAATATGTAATATTACTTCATTACCATCATCATCATTGTTACTGCAAATTATATGGTTAGAGCGTTCCCAATATATCCAATGTGTAGGTTGTTATCATGTGTCCCAGTAATAGATCATCATGTTCTACATTCTGACTTTGAATCCTTACATTAATACAATCTTCACATAGATAATGAATCTCACATTCCCTGCCTAAAAGATCTTCTGCAAACTTCATAAAATAATTTCACCCCCTCCACATATCTTTTAGAAAATTTAGGCTAATGCATCTAACCCTTATCCGTATTCTATTTCCTACCAAAGAATATGAAGAAGAAGATGAAGACATAGAGAATGCCTATTGCTTGGGAAACATGATCTAGAGTTATAAAAGCAAGATTTATAAGTTTAAACAATTCTTCAAATTGATACATAACCAGATAACCATTTAGTACTATTTGATAGCATTATATTTTCTATCATAGACTAAATTGAGCTTATATTTATATGATAAGAAAGCACCGTGTCTATTATAATTTATGTTTCATAATATGCCTTTATTTGTCATGACCACTTTATATATTTTTTTCCTTATAGTTATGTTTCTAGATATAATTAATCTTTCTTGCCTGATCCTTGCTGATTGCATCCATTTCTTTTATGAATGTGAAACTTTGTTATTTAATATGGTAGTGACAATATTATCATTTAGTAGAAAATTACTATGTTAAGGTTGTACAATACCCCTGTAAGTATGTCTACGCATGTGATATGTCTGTTTACTATGTCTTGTTGTTTGGTTGATAGGATATGTTTAAATGACATTGATAATTGCTGTCATATTTGTAGTTGCAGCATGTAATTTGTTGAGTATAAATCTTTTAAGATAATATAAATGATTGTTAAATAATGTTGATAGTTGATATTGCATAATTTATTATTTTTGCAATTAATTTTCTTTTTATCAAGAACTCGTTATATCATGTATGCTGAAACTTCAAGTTGGTTTGATATATATTTTCAAAAAAATTGCATCTGTCCTTAGGCTTATGATTACTAACTACATTCTATTTCTCTATTCTAACACAAAATAGTTATTATGAATATTTGAAGCTAAAAGCTAGATTTGAATTTCTACAACATTCTCAAAGATATCCTTTTTGAGCATATATTCTAGTCAAGTCCCTTTGCCCTCCCCTCCACTCTTTGCTAGTTATAGTTCTGCAATTTAAATAATCATACGTACATTCTTCTTATCATGTAAAAAGATTGTAATCATTGTTTTAACCATGATGTTTTAGAAATCTTCTTGGTGAACACCTTGGTCTATTAAGTGTAAAGGAGCTTAAGCAACTTGAGAATCACATATAGATATTTCTCAAGCACATTGGATCAACAAAGATACTTATGAATTTTATTTAATTTCTAATACATCTGCATATAGCAAAAAAATGAAAACATCAACCTACTTATGAATGATTCTAGTTGTATCCTTTTCCCTTATTTTTTGAGATCATCTAATTAGATACTATCAATGTATATGGACTTTTGATTGATCATCTAGCACGTATATTGATTAAAAACTTCTAGAGAGGAATAAGATGAGTCAAAAATAACTCAAAAAAATATTAAAGCATTTATCTTTTGCCGTTGTAAGAAACCTACCACAATGATGAAGAAGAAGATCTATTGAAGTAGAACGATCGTAAAAGTTGTCTCAATCAAACATAGAAACCTGCCCCAATAATGAAGAAGAAGCCCACTCTAATGAATATCTAATCTTAATCAAATTAAAATTCTATTTAAAACTTCTATATACAACCATAAACAAAATAAGAGAGGGAGGGAGGAAGGGAAGGAGGGATGGTAAAGGAGGATGATGGTGCTGGTAGCAACCATCCATCCTCCTTAGGGTACCATTGCTACAGGTCCCTTTTTATAGGAGACATAAATAACCCCCGCCATGGTGGTGAGAGAGAAGAGAGAGGGAGGGAGAGTGATAGAGATGGTGGTTCAGAGAGAAGAGAGAAGAGAGAAGGAAGGAGAGCGATAAGGAAATATACCTTCACCTTATGAGTGATAGGAATGGCATCGAGAGAGAAGAGAGAGGGAGGGAGAGAAGAAAAAAAACTCTATGGTCTTGTGAGCAGCCTTGAGAATGAAAGTAATTAGGAAAAATAAAACATCAAGAAAAACCCTAATTTTGTATAGTGTAATTTGATTTATGAAAAAAAAATTCTGAACTCTTTGGCATTAATTTAATTAGTGATGTGAGGCATGAGGCATTAATTAGAGGACTTTGAGTTTGTTCATGGGATGAGGACTTCGTGATGTTTTTTGGGATAAAAACTTTGAATTGGATCAAAAAACCTATCATGAAGGAATCACTAAACCAAAATCCCTCAATAAAATTATGAAGGAATGCACGAGAGTGCAAGCAATATTAGGTAGGTTAGAAGAATAAAAATGAGAGAGTTTGTTCGCAGGAAAGGCATTAAAGGGAGCCTGTTTATGGGATTCATAAAAGAGATCTCTTTATATTTTAGTTTAACTAGTAGTGTGAGGACTCTTCATGAGATTAGGACTTCTAATTGGGTTAGAAAATCTATCAAAATATCACCAAACAAAACTCCCATCAATAAAATTATGAAAGTTTGCATGAGAGATGAAGCAATATTAAATAGAGTGGGAAAGATAAAAATATAGGAGAGTTGCCCTACTTTGATTTGTGAAAGAAAATTTTTGAAAATATGGGAGAGACACCCTATAGGAGAGAGCAATTTTTTAGGAGATACCCTAATATGGGAGAGACATCTTAATTAGATTCAAATGACCAAACAGTTTAGGAAAGGGAGTTTGTTCATAGGATAAGGATCCTATGACATTTTTTATTGAGATGAGGGCTTTGAATTGGCTTAGAAAACTTATTAGAAAAGAATATCACTAAAGCATACTCCCCTCAATAAAATTGTATAGGCACACGCAGTAGCCTGAACCAAAATTGAGTAGGTTAGTAAAATAAAAATATGGGAGAAACATGCTAACATTTTATTGCTTAATTTGATCTATGAAAGAAAAATTATTAAAATCTTTTTAGATTTTATACCCTGACCTATAGTCAAAATAAGTTTGGAACCAGCCCAAACTAAAGTTAAATTTATCCAAATTTTGGTTTGGAAGTCGAGTACCAAAACCAAACCAAGACGATTCATATAATATACTTTATGTTATAAATGATGTATACCATAAAATATACAATATATTATATATAGTATATTATAATATATAAAGTTTCATGAGTTGAGAAAGAGTTTAAATTAGATTTTTTCAAGGTTAGCATCTAACCTGAAAAACTCTACTTCATATACTTCCACATCCATCTTAATAAATTATTTATAATTCATATTAATTAATTATCACTAAATGGATAAAAATTTTTTGCCCAATCAATCTACACTGATCCAGAAGGATCTATAGACTCAACTAATATGAACCACTTTGGCCATTATAGAGAAGGTTGTATAGGGATCAGGAATAAAATTCACTACATCTAGAAGTTAAGTTGCAGTTAAACTTTTAGAGACCATAACTTAGTCATCCGATATCTGATTTTGATAATTTTTTTATAAATTGAATAATTTTTTGAGATCTATATTATGATGCAGGCCCATTAAGGGGATAGTGCCTTTAGTGATCAAACTCAAATTTCTTTATTTTGGGGCAAAACGATTCAATCAAATCAAAAAAAAAAAAATTATATAAGATTTTAATCGAATATAGCTTCTAATTTGAGAAGAATCAGGTGGAGTAATAGACAATAAAGTTGATATAGAAGTTAAAATTTATCTCTTGAAAAATTTTAGCTTTTTTGAGTTTATTTCCATTATTCATATCTATTTTAGGAAAGAGAGTTCTATTAGAATTAGGAAGAGGAATTTGATTTTAATTATGTGAAGATGGATGTAAACTCTATTTTCATAATTTTTTTTACTTTTTTTTTAATCTTCTTAGACTACAAATGTGTTGGTTTGACCTGTGATCCAACGCCCCCCTACCCCGCCAATCTATTTAGATCGAATCTAACCCATTTTAAAAGATCCATAGTAGGGCTGAAATCGAATTAGATGTGGATGAGAAATCGGTATATCCAAATCCATATTTATTTTGTTTGATGAATATAGATATGGATATAGATATTATTCAGATACAAAAATTCATATCTATATATATTTTAAATAGATATATATACAAATTGGATATTAGAAGTATGGATATGAATATGGATATAAGTTGGATAACTAAACTTTATGACTATAAAATCAAAGATATTTGTAGATGGATATCAAATCAAGTTGATAGTATATTAATACAATTATATTTTTTTCTTAAAAATTTATAAATGATATGTAAAATTAAATATGGTTATAGGTAGAATTGGAAATTTGGATATGTTATCAAATGGTTGTATACCTATATTCATATTTATTTTTCTTTGATGGATAAGGATACAAATGTGATTAGTTGGATACTCAAATTTCTATCCATATCTGGATAGATTTAGATATAAAAATAGATTCAGATGGATAAAATCCAATCTACTTTTATCTCTAATCCATAAGGCCAGATTGGATTCTAAAATCGGACCCATTCCATTTTTTGGGTTAAGTCTCGGTTTACCGAGTTCAGACCTGACTGAACCCAATCTATTTAAACAAATCTAATCCATTTTAAAGAATCCATGGGGCTAGGTCGGGTTCTAAAATTGACTTGTTCTATTTTTCATGTTGCATTTGGGTTTACCAAATTTAGACCCGACCTAACCTAAACCCATTATACTATTAGAATTCGAACCTATTTGAGCCTCTAAGTTGTGATTTAAAACTTGTATGAGTAATGTCTTTAATATAAACATAGGTTTAAAATTAATTTTTTGTCCTAGTTTATTTTGAGAGCAACATTTTTTATTGTCTATTTTGTATGGTTAATAATAGTTATTTAGTTGGCTATGTGGTAATTAAAAAGTAGTTGGGCATATAGTTAATATTATATATAGATCCGATCAGACCCAAATGACCTATTGGATCAAAAATTTTAACCATGGACCTAATCCAACTTGATCAGATATTCTATTGTATTGGGTCTGGGTCCAACATTAGAACCTAATCAAGGAATCGGATTTGATCGGGATCACTTATGATCTAGTTCGACATGATCCATTTGCCCCTCTAGTCCTTCTCCCTAATTGGATCATGCACTTATCCAACTATTTAGTTGATTTGACTCATAGCTAGTTCGAAAACTAGATCAAGCCAAATGAAGATAAAAATTGTATAGTGACATATATGTGATAAAATCTATTTTATTCGATAATTAATATTCTATGATAAAAGTGTATATGTCACTAGTAGATATACAATGAACGATAAAATATTATTATCACTTAAAATAATATTGATGATTCTAAACAATCAATTATACAACAAAAATTTATACATCACTAATAAATAATATTTAATAATAAAATATTATTCTCATCAAAAAAACAAAATTTATTTATGATTATAATATCCTAGCCCAAATCGATATTGACTTGTTCCACTTGACCAGTCTAGACACAAGGAAAAAGGGCCCAAAGGGTTTTGCATGGATTTTAAAGCCAGAACCAAAAAAAAGAAGGGGAGTCTTTTTCCTCCCATTTCAATCATAGAAAACTAATGTCGAGGAGGCCTTAGCTTTGCTTTCTCTTCTACTTAAAGACCATCATTCCCTCCCCCCCCATCGAGCCTTACTATTATCAACCATGAATCGTCACCCAAGCAGCCATTCTTTTCTCTTCTTCCTCATGGAAGCCTATCTCATGCCCACTGGAATCCCGACATTAACACTATCGAAAAGCCAAGTAAGAGGTTGGAATCCTTTGATTAACCCTCTTCTCCTGCTTCCTTAATCTTTAAATGACTTGATTCCAATCGACTATCATCGGATTTTCCTTCAAAAATCAAGCCTCTAATTTTTTCTATTATTTTGTGAACTTTTATGCATTTTGTAGCTCCGATTGTTGCCGCTGATTGCCAAGAGGGGAACCTCTAGCTGCATCACTATGACCCTAGCTACCTCTAGCCACAGTCACCGCTAGCGAGAGGCTCTATAGTTCCAAGAAAGAGGGCCAATAGAGTCTCCTATTTCACTAAGAAACCAAGGGAAGAAAGAAAAGGGAGAAAAAAAGAGAAGAAAAGAAAAAGAAAAGAAAGAAGGAACAAAAAATCTCTTCTCTCTATCTTTTCTTCCACTCTCCACACACTCTCTCTACGTAGTTGGGTGGACCCTAGAGGGTCTCTTCCCTATGGCTTTGATTGATTTCAGTAACCAGTTTTGAATTATTCTGGTGTCCATGCATTGTGTTAGTTCCTATCCGATCCTCATCAAACACCACTCGATTTTTGGTCATCCTTGATTTGCTGTTAAGCCACTTGTATTGATGAAGTTGCTTTGATCAGACTGACTCAGACCATTGAGTACTGCCACTTGATCAGTGCTATTTCACTTTCTTGATTTCTCTCTTTTTCTCTATCATAATCTCTTTACCTTATCTATAAATCTAGTAAAAGGTCTCGAGCCCTATTGCTTTGAATCCAAGTTGATCCTAGTAAAAAAATTTTGAACCATCCTATTGATCAACTAGCATGTCCCCACCACCTGAGCGTTTGTCAACCATCACAAGTTTTGATCTTATTATTCTCTATGGAGTCATTAAATCTTAAATGATCTTAATTAGATGAACCTACTTGATCAAATTGACTCATGACTATTGAATGGTATTCTGGCTTTTACTTTTTCTCTTGTCGGGCACTACTAGAATTGATCACTTTCAATTTCTGTTGAACAACATGTATCATAGTCTAATTATGATCATAAAAAATCATCTTAATTGGACTCATAAAGATGTCAGGTGTATCATTTTGCTAGTCTTGTGAAAGTATTGAAACTTAAGATTTTTATTCTTAAACATGCATGGTTAAGTTTTAATAAAAAAATATATTTTGAATAATAGATTCAAAAGAATCCTCTCAGGATTAATGAATCTATATAAGTAATGAACCACCATTTTGAGATATTTTATTTAAATTATTTTATTTTAAAAGTAAATAATTAGTCTTTAGTTTTATATGTGATTTATGAAACTATATTTGAATAGAGAGTAATTTGCAAATTTAAGATTTATTAAAAATTATGATTTATTGATTTAAAATAAAATATTATATATTGACCAGAATTATGGTATATATATTATATTACAAAAGTGTTGTGATATATATTGGATTAGAGCTCTCAGCATAACTATATTCTCTGGATCCTGCCAATGGGGATTAGGTATTAGTCTTCTAGATCTTGTTAATAAGAGTTATGTATTGATCTTCTGGATCTTGACAATGAGGATATGTATTGGTACTCTGATTATTATTAAGCTTATTGTTTTTGTTTTGGCCAAACCATAGGATATAACTGTGTCATAACTAAAGATGGATTAGTTAAATAGATTTATTTCGAATCAGATCATTAAATATATATGTAAAATATATTTGAAAAAAATTAATTTTATAAATTATATTCTTCTATTTATTCCTAGTATTTATTTTTGAATATTATTTCTTATGATAATATCTAAAATATCTAGTTGAGATATTAATTTTTTATAAAGCTATTGAGCTTATTATTTCTCATTTTTTTTAGATTCAGATACTTAATTATGGATATGAGTATTACCTAAAAATGAGATTAGAAGTGAGTTTTAATAGCATCAATGAAGTTTTATCCAGATTTATTACTATTTTATAGGATTATTATTTGAAGCTTAATTGATATAAGATCTTTTGAATATCATTGAAATTTATGAGATATTAAAATTAATTTTAATTAATTAAATTTTAGACTTAATTTATTACCATTTATTCTATTGTTTGCTTGGTGATAATCATGATGAAACATCTTACATGCTTGTGGGAGTAATTTAGATGAATATGTGGTGGTTGCCATCACCCGACCCCTAGCTCGTGACCTCAGGTTGGCGGCATGATAATGACGAAAAAATTTTAGGTGCTAATGTGGAACTATTAGTAACAAAACTAATTTCTCTTAAGAAATATACAATCATGTATATGTGACAAAATTTGATTCATCATTAAATAATGGGTAGTCTATGAAAAAATTATATTTGTTGCTAATAAATATGTAATTAAAGTCAAAAATAATATTGTTGCTTAAGTGTTTACAATTAAAAATGCATTATAGAAATTTATTTTGTTACCACATAGCCTATATTATACAACAAAAATATAAATACCACTAATAAATAAAAATTTAGCATGGAATTATTATCCTTGCCAAAATATAACAATTTATTTGGGATGAAATATAATTTTTGGCATCAAATATGGAGTCATTAGTGATGAAAATAATTCATCATAAAAATTATACAGTAACACATATGTGATAAAATTTCATTCATCATTAAATAATTATTTTTCTAGGAGAACATTATATTTGTTGCTAACAAATATATAATAAGAAATAAAATTAATATTATCAGTAAAAATAATATTAGTAATTAGCAACACTAATCTATTTTTATTGTAAATTTATGCAACTGAAAATGGGTTACAAAAAATTATTACATGACCAAATAGTCTATATTATTAATAAAAATATGAATTTCATCAATAAATAAAATTTTATTTATGATGAAAATATAATTTGTCACTAAATATGTAACTACTAGTGACACAATTAATTCATCATAAAAATTATATAATGATGCATACATCACAATAATTTTATTCATCATTAAATAATTAGTGTTCTATGATCAATTTTTTTTGTTAATAAATGTATAATAAAAAAATAAAATTAATACTAACACTAAAATTAATAATAGTAATTAGCAACCTAATCTATTTTCATCACAAATTTATGCCACTAACAATATATTATAAAAAATTATTTGGCTACCAAATAGTCTATATTATGCAAAAAAAATATATAAATGTCACCAATAAATAAAAATTTAGAGACAAAATATTATCATTACCCAAAAGTAAATATTTATTTATTATGTAATGTTATCGCTAAAAATAATATTTGTAATTATCAACCTAATCTATTTTTGTCACATATTTATGCCACAAAAAATATATTACAAAAAATTATTTTGCTACCAAAAAGTTTATATTATGCAAAAAAATAAATGTCAGTAAAAAATAAAAAATTTATGGGCAAAATATTATCATTACCAAAAGGTAAATATTTACTTATTATGAAATATAATTTAGTGGCTAAATAGGAAAATATTACTTATGCAACTAATTCATTACAAAAATTATACAACAATGCATATGTGATAAATTTTATTCATTGTAAATAATTATTATTCTATGATAAAATTTTATTTGTTGCTAATAAATATATAATTAAAAATAAAAATAGTATTTTCCCTTATCATAATATTAATAATTAGAAACTAAATCTATTTTTATCACAAATTTATGTAAATAAAAATGGATCACAAAAAATTATTTTGTTACCAAATAGTCTATATTATGTAAAAAAAATATGAGTATCACCAATAAATAAAATTTTGGTGAAGAAATTTATCCTTGCCTAAAAAATAAATATTTATTTATAATAAAATATAATTTTATCACTAAATAGGGAATCATTAATGATGCAACTAGTCCACAAAAATTATACAATGATGCATGAATGACAAAAATTTTTTCATCATAAATACTTAGTATTCTATGATAAAATTATATTTGTTGTTAATAAATATATAATCAAAGATGAAGATAATGTAATCCTAAATAATTATATTAATAATTAGAAACTAAATCTATTTTCATCATAAATTTATGTAATTAAAAATATATTACAAAAATTTATTTCATTGTCAAATAGTCTATATGATGCAACAAAACTGTTAATGTCACCAATAAATAAAAATTTAACTACAAATGTCACCAATAAATAAAAATTTTAGTGGTGAAATATAATCCCTACCAAAGAATAAAAATTTATTTATGATGAAATATAATTTTATCATCAAATATGAAATCAATAGTAATGAAACTAATTTATTATAAAAATTATACAATAATACGTACGTCACAAAAATTTTACGCATTGTTAAATAATTAGTTTTCTATGATAACATTACATTGGTTACTAATAAATATCTAATCAAAGATGAGAATAATGTTATTGTAAAAAATCATATTAATAATTAGCGACCTAATCCATTTTTGTTGCAGATTTATGCAAACAAAAATATGATATAAAGAACTATTTTGTTATAAAATAGCTTATATTATGTGACCAAAATATAAATATCATTGATAAGTGAATATCTTGCAATGAAATATTATCCTCACCAAAAATTAAAGATTTATTTATGATGAAATATAATTTTATCAATAAATATAAAATTATTAAAAATAAAAAATTTATCATAAAAAATTATTGATATTTTTTAATTTTTTGTTTCAGTAAGTATATATATTTGAGGATGATTTTGCTGCCATCATCAAAATTAATTACTAATTGGTGATATGAATTTACCATCACTAAAATTTATGTTATTTATAGCAATAATGTTTCATTACAAAAATATCTTAAATTATACCTAAAAAAGTTTGCAACCAAAATGAAGGTGTGGTAGTATTTGGCACCATATATTTGGTGGCAAAAAATAACAACAAAATAATAGTTCATGACCTAAACTATTAAGCAATAGAGATATTTCATGACAAAAATTTTGTGTCATTGCCATAAGGTATGTATTAGTAATAAATTATATTTCCTGGCAAAATATTTTGTTGCTAATTGACCATTTTGTGGTAGTGCACTAATGTGAACCCAAAGATCAGTATCTAACTTATTAACTCTCCTGACATCAAGAAAAGAAATATATTTTGAGATATAAGAAGTAGATATTTTTAGACTAAAGAGCTTAATAGATTTTGACAAATTCACTAATTGGCCAGATTGATAGCAGTAATCCATTACAACCTACTTGAAAGCCCCACAATCCCTTAATTTAGCTCTAGACATCAAAACATAACTACCTATAAACAATAGACGGTAGATGATAGGCCACTTCCTTTTAGATCAATAACCATAGTACTTCCTTCAAACCCCTCCAAGTGAAAACCCCTAATAAGCAACTCAACACATAAAATAAATAAATATAGTGACAAAGGGCATCCCTATCTAAGACTTACCTAATAGAAAAAGAATCTTAAAGGGGAACCATTGACTAACACAGCACACGTCGACACAGCACACGTCGGTCCTCTTATACAAGCTTCAATTAAATCAAGCCAAGAGTTTAGGAAATCTAAACTAGAACAATTCTGCTTTAAAATAGCGTAATCAATCATGTCCTGCATATGCTCTATGTCAAGTTTAACGGTCATTAAAGGGTTAGCCAGAGTAGCTTTTTTAAAAGAATAGATGAATTCCTATGCCAAAATAATATTGTTCGTAATACCCCACCCATTTAGGAAAGGAGCTTATTCTTTGGATACCATTCATTTATCGCAACTTGAATTTTGTGAGATAAAATTTTGGATATGAGCTTATAGCTGGTATTGCAAAAACTTATATGGTGAATGTTAGGTGATTAATCTTTGGAATAAAAGCAACAAAGATGATTTTCCAATCTTCATGCATCATCTTCGTAATAAAAAAATGTTTAATGGTTCTACAGACATCTATGTTAATGATATCCCAATAATTATTCTAGAAATTGGGTAGAAATCCATTGGGTCCAGGAGCTTTATCAGAAGCCATTTGCTTCAAAACACCCATATCTCATCTTCTATAATTTCCTCTATCAGAAATCTTGAATCCTTTTCATCCAAAGTATTTAAAAGAGGAGGAAGATTAAGGATTTGAGTGCTCACAGATTAATTCCACTTATCGGATAAATAGTCTTCAAATTTTCTTTTTGATATCATCATTATTGTTCAACCATTAATCTCTAGCTCTCATTAGTTGTGTTATTCTAGTACATCTCCTATAGATAATAGTTAGTGTTTTCATCTCCATTAAGCTTGAATTTAGCCTCAATTTTTATGCCAGAATATCTCATATCATCTTAGAAGCTTGTTATATTCTGATATCTTAATCTCACAAAGTACATCTCATCTTCATCCAACTTTTTATGCTCAAATTCTTTTTCTAGTAGCTCAGTCAACTCAGTTTTTAGATTCAACAAACACTAAGGGGGTGTTTGGTATAGGATGATCCATCCAGGATCAAGGATGATATGGATGGAATGATGAGATCATCATGTTTGATTGCATCATGATGATCCTATATGACGGTGATTTCAAATCACCTCCACTCCTCAAATTACTATCCAATGTGGTAATAGAAAATTCACTCTTGAGGATGGGTATCCAACATCACTCCATCATGGTGATCTTATATAAAAATATATTAACCAAAATACCTTCACAATTAAGAGACTTCTGGGAAGAGGATACCATTTTTTTGTCGTGATATTTTTTTCATGCACGTGGGGTGGATAGTTGAGGCATCTTCTCCACAAAAGAAAAGAAACATATGTGGGTACTTGGGGTATCATCTCCATGGAAGAGAAGAAAATCCTTCCTTCTCCCGTGATGTTGATTAGAAAGAGAAAAAATCTATTTAATTTTACTCTAAATTTTTTCTATCCAAATTCTCAATACCAACTCTTAAACAAGTTATCAGGGATATTTTTGGTATTATATGATCGATGATCTTGAATTCTCATAGCATACCAAACAAGTAACCTATACATATCCAAGGATCTTTAATAACTGCATTATGGCCAATCAAACATATTATCTTAGATCACTGGAGATTAGATCACCTTAGGATTTAGATCACCAGTAATTTTAGATCACCACAATGATCCAAATTGGATCACCAAATGCCCCCTAATGGATATTACCCACAATCTCTCTCTTCCAATGCTTCAAGGCCTCTTGGTATTTCTTAACTTATTTGATATTCTAAACATTGGAGTTCCCTTGACTTGAGCCTTCCATGCATTGTCAACAATTATCCACGACTCTATATAGCTCAACCAAAAATTTTCAAAGTAGAAAAAAGTAGGGGATTTATGCTCTCATTCAATCAGATTAGAATAGGTTAGTAATCATAACTTGATTGAGTGAGATGTTGAATAACCACGTCTAGATACATAGCCAATTGTCATTGGCCGCAACCGTATCCAACCTTTACTAAATCTTTGTCCTACCATCTATGTTGTTATACCAAGTGAATCTTACTCCCTCAAAATCAAGATCAAACAAACCACTTTTATGAAGAAACTACCAAAATTCTCTGGTCTTCCAAGCATCATAGCAAGAAATTTTTCCTTACTTTTCTTCAGCCAATAAAACATAGTCAAAGCCTCCTGATACATTGGTAGGAAGTCCTAGCTTAAGAGCTCTTAGCAATTTTGCAAACAATCCTCTACTCTATATATCATTTTTGTCAACATAAACCATCGATAGAATTCAAGATCTATCCTTTTCGTTGATAAAGATATCATATAAGCTTTGATTAGAAATATAAGTAAAGTCAACGTCACCCATATCCTTCCTCTATAAGATAATCAAACTTACAGAAAAATCTTAAAACTATATGGCATGTAAATTCTATTGATGATCCACTCTCCTACAAAGGCGACTAATTGCACCATCTCCCTTAAGTCTAGTTTCAAATAGAGTTCAAGCATTAAACTCCAAATATTAGGTAAAAGAGCTAGTTTTGCCACGCCTCGACCATTCTAGACCATAATTTTCATAGCAAGGACTCATGAACCGGGACAATAGTACTTGCCTCCTCTAGAGGCTCTTTCCCATTGTTTGATGTTGAATCTCCATGATATCCACCATCGACAATATAGTCATGATATTTCAAATCAACCTTAGCTCCAACTTCCTTCCATCCGATTCCTTTGCCAATCCTGAGTTGCCCTTCCTAACTTCTTCTCACATAATGTTGGAATAACTAATGGATCCACACATCAACTCAACCACCTTCTCATAAAATACCTACATCTTAGAGGTTGGTTTGGGAGTATTGCTTAAAGATGAAGCTGTTGGAAAATGTGTCCTAAAGCCAATCATTGAGGTAATAGATGATTGTACTCCATATAAGTATATGAATTATAAAATGATAAATGTTATCTGACAGATTTATCATAAGAAATATATCTTTCAAAATAGAACTCATGTGTTATGATGAAGTTCATAGAATCACTTTGAAAATGATAAAAGAGGATTTATCATGTGGTTCTTAAATCTGCTCGTAACCAAATGATATAGTTGTTATAAGGATGATAACTGTATCGAGTGTAGGTCATTGTGTGCCATATTAGTTGGTTGTTCTCTTAATCAAGATGTGTAGTGACATGAGTATGGCATACGGTGATATATAGGAATACATTTCACTGAGAGTAACCATTTTTGGAGTACTCTGCCGTCAAGGATTACTTCGATGGGATATGGGTATATGTGTCCCTCAGACCTGAGGCTGTCTCGGTGACTTGCAAGCAACTCATTGTACTTTGATGCTGGACTATCTGAATTTCTAATTCGGTGATGGAAGATTTTGGGTATAGTCAAGTACTTGTGAAGTCTGAGTGCGAGTCAAGATGGGATTGATCGCTCTAAGTAAAATTAAAGATGATGCATCATTGTGTTTCAATTCAGCAAAACTTTAACCAAAGTAGTCCTAGTGAGGAGTCACAGAATTTTTAAGGTTGAGACACAATATGGACTACTCTTCTGGGATTGACAGTTTAATCCAAAATCATCCTTGAGCATCAAGTGTCAAAGGGATAAATTATACAGTAACTATATCTACATGAGTTTTAGAGTGTTGCTAGACATACATTCAGCCTATCTGAACATCGGGTCCCATTGTTAGATGATTATATCGATTAGTATAAAATTATTCTTATACTATCGACTTAGATTTGAACCTATGCGGTTACATACATAGAAGTACCTGTCTGATCAAATGGCTGATCGATGATTATGAATCGTTGAAGGATTTAATTATTAATTTGATTGATGATTAATCCTATGTAAAGTTATAATAATTATTTACTAATGGTTAGAAAATTAAAAAATTATTAATTAATATATAATTATTAATTAGCTCAATTTGATTGAGCAATGAAGATTGGATTAGATCTAATTGAATTGGTTCAATTAGATTGGCTTTGGATTAATTGGATGCAGCCCTATTGAATAACAGAACTTATTTCAATTGATCTTAGAGATGTATGAATATGAAATTATTTTATATATATATTAATTGGATCAAATCCTATTGAATAATAGGCTTTGATTTGATCAAATGCCATTTGATAATAGGTCTAATTGGATCAAGTCTTATTATCAAATAGCTTCTCTGAAACCATCAAGATCTCCATCCCTAGATCAATGGGATTTTAATCTAACAAATTTTCAATTGGATTGGGGCTAATTGAGCTAGGATCTAATTAGTTTGTTTGTTATAACTAATTCCTAAATTGATTAGGATTGGATCTAAGAATTAGTTAGAATTTGATCAAGATCTTAAATCATATTTGGGAATAGGACTAAACCCAAAACAAAGTCACCCCATGTGATAATTAATTCTCCATGCCCCAATTTTTACCGTGAGAAACCCCATGCCCCATGAAGAAGCACCACACCCCTCTCCTCTCTTCCTCTCCGTGAAAAAGGAGGTGCCTCATCTCTTCTTTATGGTCACCCAAAACAAGGAGGGGGCATCCAAGAGCTGGACGTCCCAAGATCTCTCTCGCAACATCCACTTTCTCCTCTTCTTTTTAGTGTTTTTCTTGATCTTTTCTTGCTATTTTTTTATCAAAGAGAATTTTTTCTGCTGGTTATACAGCAAAAAATTAGAGAAGAAAAGTTCTTCCCAAAGAGAGAAAGATCAAGGAAAAAGAAGGATCTTCTTTCTTGTGTGCAGCCTTGAAGAAGAAGGAGTTCTTTTTTTAGATTTTTTTTAAGATAAAAATTAGATTAAATATAATTTTTAATATATAGGTTTAAAAAAAATATCAAAAAAAATTGATTTGGGTTTGGGGATTCTTGAAGTTTTAGATCAAGAAGAAGATGGATCTTCTTTTTTATGCACACCTTGAAGAAGGAGTTTTTTTTAAAAATTATTTTTTTTAAAATAAAAATTAGATTTGATTTGATTTTTAATATAAAAATTTGAAAAAAAAATATCAAAAAAATCTGATTGGCATTTGGAGCTTCCCAAAGTTCTAGATCAAGAAGAAAAAGAGAGAAAAAAAGAGAAGAACAGTTCTTCTCTTGGATCCTCTTTTGAATTTTTTTAAATCTTAAGATTTTATATAATTTTTAGCATAAAAAATTAGATTAGATCTAATTTTTATCATAAAAAATCAGAGAAGAAAATTTTTCTTAAGGATGTGAAAGAAAGAGAGAAAGGTTCTCTCTTATGCGTGAAAAATTGAGAAGAAAAGATTCTTCTCTTGATCTCTATTGTAGAGATCCAATACATGGATCCAGAAAGAAAAGAAGAGAGTCTCCTTATTCTTCATCTCTATCATATTTCTCTTAGATCAGCCAAAGAATGGTGTTCTTACGAGCTAGCACTTCTAGAAAGATCGATCAGCATACGGGCTTCGTGTGGATACCTGCAGAGGTCGGATGCGTGTGTGACTGCCAAGCATCATCAAAAATCATCTATCATAAATTTTGGATGCAGTGATCTACTACCCACACTCAGGTATGAGATTTTGATCTCAATTAATTTTTAAATATAATCTAAATATGAATTAGATATGATCTAATTACACTTAGATATGTTCTATACTTGCTGAATTTTAGATTTCAGATGTGTATACATGCATATTAGTTTATATCACAAATCCTGTATGATAATTTAGATTTGATCTATGTATGCATTATAGATTAAATTATTTAACTATGTATATTCCACTGTAAAATTTTTAAAATGCATGCACATCATCCACCATGCTTCCTTCAAATGGTATCAGAGCGAGGTTCGTTATGACATAAACATATATGCATGTAGAGTTAAAATTTAAATTTAACAATGTATGAGATATATTATGATCTAATTTTAGATATGACTTAACGTAAATCAGATCTAATACAACTTTAGATTTGATCTAAATTTTTGCATATATGATATGTAAATTAGATTAGATATTCTGAGTAGCAAAGTACTCGGATTGGATAATCATCAGGCCGTTCGATCATAGGAGCAAGAAGGATTACATGACCTTCTCTTTCCATTCAATGGGGTGCTCTTCATGACGTGTAGGGGTGCCACTGTGAGGTCCCATGAAGAAAAAAATGAAAAGAGAAAACTTATTTTCTTGCAAAATCCTAGATCTTGAAATCTTAGGTGTTGTTGTATGTGATATAAGTTGTGAAGAAATTAGTTAAATCTAATCTTAATTAATCAAAATTACTTTGATGGAAAATCATGAAAATTTAGATTTGATCTAAAAGATTTTATGATTTAATGTAAAAGATTTACATAAGAAATTATTTCATAATCTTAACCCATGTTGATGCTATACTTAATTAAGAATTAAGAAATATATTTTAGATCTAAAATTATGATTAAAAATCTAATGACATTGCATAAAATATGGGCATGGGATAGCTCAAATTAGGTTCTTTTAATTGGGTTAGACCTAAAGTTAGAATCAAAGACTTAATGGACTAAAAAGAGCATTGATCCAATCTAACCAATAGTTGATTTAGATTAGATCAAGGATATTCTAGATCAAAAATAATAGTGGTAGTTGATGGAGTTCATATCTTTGATCAAACCAAATAGACCTTGATTCAGACTCAAAGATTGAGCCTGAGTCATTAGACTGATTAGATCGCTGGGTGACTCGAGTTGACCCATGTTGTTAAGGTTAATCAGTATGACTGATTTAGGTGTCCTGGACCGACTTATCTCGAATTCTTCTCATGACTTGATAAATCAATGGGAGGATGTACGACATGCTGGTTGGACCCACTAGTCACTAATCTTTCTCATGACTTGGTGAAGTCAGTGGGAGGATTATGACTTGTAGGTCGACTGATGTCCTCTAAGATATATTAACCAAATCTTCTAAATTATTAGGTCCATAAAATGAGCTAGTTATAGGGATAACTAGATCATAGCCTCCCATTAAGGTGCGTGATAATGAGTTCAATATTTCTAATAGGTATTGGAGGTGCCACACGTCTGGTGTCTATTACGTATTAAATTATCATTCATTATATGACCATCTTATTGTACCTTCAGACAATGCTCAGGTTGGCCGAGCCACACTTGGGCCTGGACATATATTTTTTGGATGCACTTGATGTTGTCATGTTAATATTGGATCTAACCAGGATTGTCAGTGGAGGCACCACACACCTGCTGAAGGAATGCCTAGGATAAAATCTGATTGCTAGAAATTTTTTGGAGAAATAATTGATTATGAACCTATCCATGGATGCATTAGGGTTGGCCGAGCCACACTCGGGCCTGAATGCAGTCTGTGTGGATTCTAAACCCGCTAAAAATTAAAGTAATTTTTCAAATTGAAGGTAAGGCTATCAATTCGTATAAAATAGTGGAAGAATCTTTAGACTAAAATTCAAATCTTTAAGCTTAAAATAGTTCATATACTAATAGGTCAATTATTCTCTTTTAGAAATGGCTAGAAAATAGTTGCTCTCTTCACTATTAGATAGTGAAAATGTTATCAGACCTAACTTTGATAGCCAGAATCAGAAGTTGAGTATAGTTTTGGGGTAAATTGATCAATAAGTCTCAGGCTAACCCAAACAGACTTAAAAGGAAATCAACAAATTATTGTTGATCAAAATGTTATGTGATAACTCCTTGAAGTTTCTCTATTGATAATACTACTATCTGGATATAGGATATCGATAGTATAAGTCATGTTTATAAATAGTTATAAAAAACTTCAGGATAGTAGAAAGTTTGAAAATGGCAAGAGATTTCTGAATGCAAGATATGAAAGTCAGTTCAGTCTTAGCATTAAGAATCATCGAATTTGTTTTTAACCTTAAAGATGTCATTTTAAGTGATCGTCACTTTTGTCCAATCTTATTGATAGTGTCAATAAGTATGATTACTGCAATATCATTGTCAATGATACTAAATAATGAGTAGATAATGAAAATAACATAAACTCATTGTCATAGCCTGTTAGTGTAAAATACACATCTGACTAGCATCTGAGATTAGACAATATCATTGAGTCTATTTTTGGTATAGTTGACTTATTCATCTTTTATTGGAAAGGATGAATAAGCCAGCGATGTTCTAAGTTATGGTACATATTGATGTATTTACCTCACAAATATTAATGTCAGAAGAGAGCTTTACTACTTCATTAAAATCTCTAACGATCTATCTTGATATGGGTGTGTCTTGCTTATGAAGATAAATCCGAATCGATTGAAATGTTCAAATGATTCTGTAATGAGGTAGGAACATAAACTGCAAAGAGTATTAGATTCATAGATTTGACTGATGAAGTGAATATCTTTACAGTAAATTTTGACATGTCTTGGAGAAAATTAGATTTTCTCTTAATGGACCTCTCCTAGACATCACTATTTAAAAAGATATTGAAAAAGAGAATTGAATCTTGTTAGACATGGTTCGATCCACTATAAGGTTTGCTGGTCTGTCTGAGTCATATTTTAATAGACTACTTGATAAGTGCTTGAGAATATTTTGAGCAAATCGATCACCAAAACTCTATATAAGATATGGATGGATAATTCGAAACTCTCTTACCTTAGGGTTTGTGGTGTCAAATTTGTGTGAAATATTCATTAATCGATTAGTTTGGATCTTGGTCTGATAAATATTATCTAAAGATATTTCTTCTACCTTCTTGATGGACATGAGATGTTCATGAATCTTAAAATATTTTTTTGAAAAAAAAATTCTTGATGAAGGAACTGATGCCGTTAAGAGTAAGCTTGATGAAGCCTGATAGGTAGAAAAATCAACCCTAACACAAACCAATAAAACAGAGTTGATTAGATCAAATCCGAAATCTGATATAAAGCCATCTTTGAATAGATATAGTAAAGTACCGTATCAACCGAATAGATACTTCAGTTTCTAGATTCGAGAT
Source organism: Elaeis guineensis (assembly GCF_000442705.2). NCBI lineage: Eukaryota > Viridiplantae > Streptophyta > Magnoliopsida > Arecales > Arecaceae > Elaeis > Elaeis guineensis. The sequence goes on along the minus strand of NC_026003.2, from coordinate 16,339,335 downwards.
GGAGATTTGATCTTCCATACGGATGCAATACAGGGATCTAACCTTGAGAAGTGCTTGGAGCCATTAAATCTGAAATGAAGTCCATAAAGATCAACATGTATGGACATTCGTTGGTTCACCTGAAGGGATAAGACCCATAAGGTGTGAGTGAATTTTAGATGAATAAGAGATGCGGATGGAAAGGTGAAGACCTATTAATTCTATCTAATTGCAAAGGATTTTATCAGAGTTATAGTATTGACTATGACAAGACGGTTTTCTTATGACAATCCTCAAGTCCATTCAGATTGAATCAAGCTTCTCAGAGTTAGAATATATATTTTGAATATATGGCTTTGTTAAGAATGAAGTAGAATCTTGTATGCACAAATGGACTAATAGTTCTGTAAAATCATTCTTTGTACTGTTTGGATGAAATTTTCTTAATCGAAAATGACATCTCTACATTACAGAGAGTAAAAGTTTGGTTGTCATCTCTGTTCTCCATAAAAATTTGAAAGTTTATGAGAACCATCCTTAAGTATTTATGAAATACTAAGGACCAATGACTTATTTATGGAGAATCTGACTTAAAATTTGCGGAACACTGATTTTAGTTTTTAGTCGGATGAAAATGATAAAATTATGTCAGATTGTGTTTTTATCCTAAAAAGATGAGCGACATGCTGGAAAGGTTCCATGCAATAGTTAGTAGCCAATTTTATTTGCGATACAGAGTTCTTTGCAGCATTTGATGCTGGTAAAGAAGTTATTTGGTTATGGAAGTTCATTAGTGAGCTTGGAGAGGCACCTCCATTGATGATCCAATTTTGTCGTATTGACAGCAGTATGGAGCCATAGCTCAAGCTAAAAAATTGATGTTCCATCTGTGAACCAAATACTCTCTGCATTGCAATCAACTTATTCGATAAGATCAAAATAAAGTCGATCTTAGGAAGATCGACTGAAAGAGAACTTGACTGACCCATTGACTAGAGCAATCGATCTAATGAGTTCGATGATCTAAAATAGAAGATGGGTATTTCATACCAATCTGATTGACTTTAGTCCAAGTGAGAGTTATTGAAAAATATATCCTAAAGCCAATCATCGAGATTATAATGATTGTCTCCATATAAGTATTGAATTATAAAATGATAAATGTTATCTGACAAATTTATCATAAGGAATATAACTTCTAAAATAGAACTCATGTATTATGATGAAGTCCTTAGAACTACTTTAAAAATGATAAAAAAAATTTATCATATGGTTCTTAAATCTTGCTCGCAACCAAATGATACAATTGTTACAAGGACGATAACTGTATCGAGTGTAGGTCGTTGGTGCCATATTAGTTGGTTATCTCTTAACCAAGATGTTGGTGATATGGGTATGGCATACGGATGATATGTAGGAGTATATTTTACTGAGCGTGACCACTTCTGGAGTACTCTGCTGTCAAGGATTGCTCCAATAGGATATGGTATATTTGTCCCTCAGATCTGAGGCTATCTTGGTGACTTGCAAGCAACTCACTGTACTTTGATGCTAGACTATCCAAATTTTAATTCGATGATGGAAGATTTCTGGGTACATTAAGTACTTATAAGTTTGAGTGTGAGTTAAGATGAGATTGACTGCTCCAAGTAAAATTAAAGATGATGCATTATTGTATTTCAATTCAGCAAAACTTTAATCAAAGTAGTCCTAGTGAGGAGTCGCAGGATTTTTAAGGTTGAGACACAATGTGAACTACTCTTCTTGGGTTGACAGTTTAACCCAAAGTTTCTTGAGCATCAAGTTCAAAGGGATAAATTATACAGTAACTATATCCACATGGGTTCTAGAGTGTTACTAGACATACATTCGACCTATCTGGATGTCGGATCTCATTGCTAGATGGTTATATCGATTAGTACAAAAATTATTCTTGTGCTATCGACTTAGGTTCCAACCTATGCGGTTACACACATAGAAGTACCTGTATGATCAAATAGCTGATCGATGATTATGAATCATTGAAGGATTTAATTATCAATTTGATTGATGATTAATCCTATGCAAAGATTGTAATAATTATTTACTAATGGTTAGTAAATTAGAGAAACTATTAATTAATATATGATTATTAATTGACTCAATTTGATTGAGCAATGGAGATTGGATTAGATCTAATTGAATTGGATTCAATTAGATTGGCTTTAATTCAATTAGATTGGCTTTGAATTAATTGGATGCAGCCCGATTGAATAACAGAGCTTATTCCAATTGATCTCAGAGATACATGAATATGAAATTATTTTTATATATATTGATTGGATCAAATTCTATTGGATAATAGATTTTGATTTGATCAAATGCTATTGGATAATAGGCCTGATTGGATCAAGCCCTATTATCAAATAGCTTCCTGGAACCATCAAGATCTCCATCCCTGATCAATGGGATTTTAATTTAATTAATTTCTAATTGGATTGGGCCTAATTGGATTAGGATCCAATTAATTAGTATATTATAACTAATTTCTAAATTGATTAGGATTGGATCCAAAAATTAATTAGAATTTGATCAAGACCTTGAATCCTATTTGGGAATAGACTAAACCCAAAACAAAGCCACCCCATGTGATAATTAATTCTTCACATCCCAATTTTTACTGTGAGAAACCCCACACCCCATGAAGAAGCATCCACCCTCTCCTCTCTTCCTCCCCATGAAAAAGGAGGCACCCCATCTCCTCTTTATAGTCGCCCAAAACAAGAAGGGGGCATCCAAGAGTTGAACGCCCCAAGATCTCTCTCGCAACATCCACTTTCTACTCTTCTTCTTGGTATATTTTTTTAATCTTTTTTTGCTGATTTTTTTGCATCAAAAAGAGTTTTTTCTGCTGGTTATACAGCAAAAAATTGAAGAAGAAAAGTTTTTCCCAAAAGAGAAAGATCAAGGAAGAAGAAGGGTCTTCTTTCTTGCGTGTAGCCTTGAAGAAGAAGGAGTTCTTCTTTCAAATTTTTTTTTTTTTTTTAAGATAAAATTTAGATTAAATCTAATTTTTAACATATAAATTTAGAGAAAAAATATCAAAAAAAATCTGGTTTGGGTTAGGAGATTCTTGAAGTTTTAGATCAAGGAAGAAGATGGATCTTCTTTCTTGTATGCAGCCTTGAAGAAGAAGGAGTTCTTCTTCTAGATTTTTTTTTTCTAAGATAAAAATTAGATTAGATCTAATTTTTAATATAAAAATTTAAAAAAAAATATTAAAAAATTTGATTGGGCATTTGGGGCTTCCTGGAGTTCTAGATCAAAAAGAAAAAGCGAGAAGAAAAGAGAAGAACGATTCTTCTCTTGGATCCTTCTTTTGGATTTTTTTAAATCTTAAAATTTTATATGATTTTCAGTATAAAAAATTAGATTAGATCTAATTTTTATCATAAAAAATTAGAGAAGAAAAGTTCTTCTTAAGGGCATGAAAGAAAGAGAGAAAGATTCTCTCTTATGCGTGAGAAATTGAGAAGAAAGGGTTCTTCTCTTGATCTCTATTGTAAAGATCAGATGCATGGATTCAGGAAGAAAAAGAGAGAGTCTCTTTATTCTTCATCTCCATCATATTCCTCTTAGATCAGTCAAAGAATGGTGTCCTTGCGAGCTAGCACTCTCAGAAAAATTGATCAGCACAAGGGCTTCGTGTGGATACCTGTAGAGACCGGATGCATGTACGGCCGTCAAGCATCATCAAAAATTATCTATCACAGATTTTAGATACGGTAATCTACTATCCACACTCAGGTATGAGATTTTGATCTCAATTAATTTTTAGATATAATCTAAATATGAATTAGATATGATCTAATTACACTTAGATATGTTCTGTACTTATTGAATTTTAGATTTTAAATATGTATACATGCATATTAGTTTATGTCACAGATCCTGTATGGTGATTTAGATTTGATCTATGCATGCATTATAGATTAAATTATTTAATCTATGTATATTTCGCAATAAAATTTTTAAAATGCATGCACATCACCCACCACGCTTCCCTTCAGAAGCACCACTGGTCCTCTTGGTGTCTACTTCAAATACACAAGGGCCATTATTAAAAATATTTGATAAACTGATTTAGTTTAAGATCAGAAGTAATAGAAAGGCTACAAAGTGAGCTACCCCCAACCCCCTGACTCCTATATTTTCTTGTTGGCACTTGTTATTGTGTTCTAATCTACAAATGGTATGGACTCACCCAAAATTTGGATCACGAGCTCAAGCCTTTGAACCTTGATCCATTTCTTAATGGCTTGTTTCTTTGGTTTTGGGTGGGTGCCTAACTTGGTTCATCTCATGGTCCACTTCCAAAACCATCTTTTTCATCCTATTCTTAAGCTCCAGATCATCCACCATCACCACTTCATCCTCCATACTCTCTAGGTCATTAGGATCATTGTCATTTTTCATATTGCCATAGAACCCCTCTAGCAAGCAAAATTTAGACTCCAAGCCTCTACTGACATCTAATTCCTTTGCAAGCATCTTGTTAGAGACTGAATTCCCACTATCGTTAACATTTAAAATTCTATCATGTGTCATAGTACCTTTCTTCGAACTTCCTTCCTCTCTATATAGATTTCTAACTAGCCCTTGACATAGCCTGGTCATCTCAGTGGATCGATCTAGTAGAAGAATTTAACCCTTTCTTAGCTTGGGTTGACTTAGCTGATTTGCTTCTTCCTCCTCTGGAATCCCTAAAGAATATCATTCTCTAGGAATCTAACTGTAGCTCATACATCTAGTTTTTCCAAGCATGCATGCTTCTTGTACTCTAGTTCATTGCTCTTAAGATTAGCCTCATTGGTCTGTATTACCCTAAAAATTTCAAGTTCCCTTGTTCCATGTGAGCCACCCATCCTTCTAAGACCTCATTAGGAGATTCAACTCCCACATGGGCTACACGACCACAAGCAAAGCAATAAATAGATATGCCCTCATGGATAAAAAGCTATCAAACCGAATCTTCACCTTGTAAATCAACACTTGGATCTAATGACTCATTGATAGCTTTTGTAGTTTATGATTTTCTATCCATTCATCCAACCAAAGTGGTTTCCCCACCATTAAGGCAATCTCAAGGATCTTCTTCCTTACTCGTAGCTCCATGGTAACTCGTCCACCACATCCAAATAGCAACTCACTTATAAAAATTTTAGATGTCCCAAAGTCTGGCCATCATGGTTCTAGTGCAAGAATCTGGCCTCTGACCATCCATGGACTCTTGGTTGTCACTTTGATGCAGTCTTTCTCTGTTAAGAATGTGAAGATGGTCACCTCTAATCGGATAGACCTCAAAATCACCACTTAGCTTCCATCTATCCTTAAAGGATTAAGTCACAACCTCAAGTCCCACTCATTTTCCTAGTGTTTTGCCTGCCAAGGCAAAACACATTCTTCTTCAGCTTTCTTCAACTCCTCTTTTGAGAAGTTCATCATCCTATGACCATCAAATCTAAGTCTATCTACCTCCTCATCCATGATCTAAGTTGCTATTAGCCAAGATTGCCATGCAGAGATAATAGACGCCTATGATTGGCATGGAACCCCAGCTTCCTCTCTCTATTAGATTGAACTTCTCTCACCTCCATTCCTTAAGAGGTGAAATCCATTCTTTTGAGCTTCCACAGACTCCTAAACCTCCTCACTATTTAGAGACAACTTTCTTTTATCTTCCTTCAAAATCTGACATGTCTCTTTGAAGCCGCAGTCACCATTGGTTCCAACAACTTCGAAGGCTTTACCTCTGATGATTCCACCTTCAACTAGTTCTCCTCCTGTTGCTCCACCTGCAACTCATCTACCTCCAACGGCTCCACCTCCATCCCATTTGTGAGCATCCCTCTTGTGTAACCAAGCCAGGCTAGCAATAGAAGAGAAATCCTCTAGTACAGAAAATAAAGAAAATGACTTATGATTTTTTTAAACTTTATATCTCCTGGTGCATAGCTTGAAGAGACAAAATGAGATGTAAGATAGGAGGAGATTCCTACTAATGGAGTCCATCCATCCCATTATTTTCTAAAATCATTGGTGCCCCATTACTTCCAAAAAAAATCAACACCCTATTATTTCTAAAAAAACCAGAATCCATATTTCTTTCCTCTCTCAAATCACTCTTCTTTCTCCTGAATCCCTCTCTTAGTCTCTTTTCTTTCCTCTCCTTCCTTTCCTTTTTTTTCCTCTCCTTCTTTCCAAAACATTTTTCTCTCTTTTTTCCACGTACAAACCCAATCCCTCTTTTTTCTCCCAAAAATAATCAATGTCTCTAACTTTTTCTTATAGGGTTTTTGATTCAAATGAATTGATGGGAATATTTTAAGGATTGCAAAAGTTTTATGTTTCTTTTCAAATATATAAATTGGAATTCTATGATATAGAGTTTTTGTGAAATCATTACATACTTGATAGCTTTTTGGCTAAGCCTCTCCAATATATGCCCAACAATGATCTAATATACACCTCTAGATAAATCAATATATAGTTTTCAGAATATAATCTTTACCATTACACCATCCATGACCAATTGGTATTGTTGGGTATAAAATACCCCCAGCCGAAGTTCGCGACAGGAATGACCCTCCGGGAATTCTACCGACTTCCGACCTTCGGCGACATCTCTCCGAACCTCTCTGGCGGTCGAGCCTCCGCAACACCCCCAAGTTTTGCCGACGGATAAGCCCCCACCAGCGTCGACCGGATTCTTCGTGATGGACGGACTCCACCCAAGTTTCCACGATGATCGACCACCTTCTAGACTTCGCCCGAACTCCTACGGGAGCCGAACTTCGTCCCCGACTACGACTGCATGTAGACTTCGCCCGGACTCCTACGGGAGCCGGACTTCGCCCCGACGTCAATCGCAGGAAGACTTCGTCTGGACTCCTACGGGAGTCGGACTGTACCCCCGACTTCAATTGCAGATAGACTTTGCCCGGACTCCTACGGGAGCCGGACTTCGCCCCGACGTCAATCGCAGGCAGACTTCGTCCGAACTCCTACGGGAGCCGGACTTCATCCCCGACTCCGGCTGCAGGAGGACTTCGTCCGGACTCCCACGGGAGCGGGACTTCACCCCCGACTTCAATTGCAGGTAGACTTCGCCCGGACTCCTACGGGAGCCAGACTTTGTCCCCGACTTCAATTGCAGGTAGACTTCGCCCGGACTCCTACGGGAGCCGGACTTCGTCCCGACGTCAATCACAGGAAGACTTCATCCAGACTCTATGGGAGCCGGACTTCATCCCCGACTCCGGCTGCAGGAGGACTTCGTCCGGACTCCTATGGGAGCCGGACTTCGCCCCCGACTTCAATTGCAGGTAGACTTCGCCCGGACTCCTACGGGAGCCGGACTTTGCCCTCGACTTCAATTGCAGGTAGACTTCGTCGGGACTCCTATGGGAGCCGGACTTCGCCCCGACGTCAATCGCAGGAAGACTTCGTCCAGATTCCTACGGGAGCCGGACTTCGTCCCCGACTCCGGCTGCAGGAGGACTTCATCCGGACTCCTACGGGAGCCGGACTTCGCCCCCGACTTCAATTGCAGGTAGACTTCGCCCGGACTCCTACAGGAGCCGGACTTCGCCTCGACATCAATTGCAGGAAGACTTCGTCTGGACTCCTACGGGAGCCAGACTTCGTCCCCGACTCCGGCTGCAGGAGGACTTCGTCCGGACTCCTACGGGAGCCGAACTTCGCCCCCGACTTCAATTGCAGGTAGACTTCACCGGACTCCTACGGGAGCCGGACTTCGCCCCGACGTCAATTGCAGGAAGACTTCATCCGGACTCCTACGGGAGCCGGACTTCATCTCCGACTTCGGCTGTAGGAGGACTTCGTACGGACTCCTATGGGAGCCGGACTTCGCCTCCGACTTCAATTACAGGTAGACTTCGCCCGGACTCCTACGGGAGTCGGACTTCGCCCCGACATCAATTGCAAGAAGACTTCGTCCAGACTCCTACGGGAGCCGGACTTCGTCCCCGACTTCGACTGTAGGAGGACTTCGTCCGGACTCCTACGGGAGTCGGACTTCGCCTCCGACATCAATTGCAGGTAGACTTCGCCCGGACTCCTACGGGAGCCAGACTTCGCCCCTGACTTCAATTGCAGGAAGACTTCATCCGGACTCCTACGGGAGCTAGACTTCGTCTCCGACTCCGGCTGCAAGAGGACTTCGTCCGGACTCCTATGGGAGCCGGACTTCGCCCCGACTTCAATTACAGGTAGACTTCGCCCGGACTCCTATGGGAGCAGGACTTCATCCCCGACTTCGACTGCAGGAAGACTTCGTCCGGACTCCTACGGGAGCCAGACTCCGGGTTCCTACTGCAAGCGATCCACTCCGAGTTTTCGCTACAAACGATCTACTTCAAATTTCTACCGCGAGTGGTCCGTACCGAATTTCCACCGTAAGCCTTCGCTCAAGCTTCCATTATGGACGAATTTCTTTCGGATTTCTGTTGCAGACAGGCCTTGGCCGAGACTCCTCGACAAATGATCCCCATCCGGGCTTCTACGGAGATCGGACTCCAACCGAACTTCGACCGACAGGCCTGAACCCCCTGGCAGGCCGTAGTAACGGCCACGACTCTGCTCCACTTCCTGCAACAGATTTGCGCGGCTCCATCACTCCCTGGCAGGCCGCAGTAACGGCCATGACTCTTCTCCACTTCCTGCAACGGATTCAGTGCGGCTCCATCACTCCCTGGCAGACCATAATAATGGCCATGATTCTGCTCCACTTCCTGCGACGGATACCGCACGGTTCCTCCACCCTCTGGAAAGTCGCGACAACAGACGCCGCTCCACTCTCCGCAACAGACTCCACGTGGCATGTCCCGGTGATGGCCATGAGTCCACTCCACTACTCTTCGCAACAAACTCCTCCTGACCCTGAGCAGCCCACTGCCAGACGGTTACAAATATCGCTATCAGTCTGTTGCCCCCTCCGTCTATAAAAGGGGGACCCCAGATACGTTATTCTTAAGCTCTAATTTCTATCCCAAAACTCTGCTAAAATTTCGTTCGAGCACTCCATTCTTGTTGAGGCAGAGAACTGACTTGAGCGTCGGAGGGTCTTGCCGGAGCAACCCCAACTCCGGTTTAGACTTCTTTTGCAGGTCCCGACGGTGGTCGCGACTCCCTCGACTCCAGCTTCTCCGATGCAGATGGATTTTTACACCAACAGGATTGGCGCTAGAGGAAGGGGCCTGAACCTTCACGGTACCCTTGTTCTTAAAGGAGCGCTCAACGGGACCGCCTTCGGTCATCTTTCCCGGCATCCTCTCCTCCTTCCCCCACTAGGACTTCGCCCGATGCCTCCCCGCAAAGCATCCACGCGGCGATCCACGGCCTCCGCGGCCAGATCTCAGGCTCCGGCCTCACCTCCAGTTTTCCAGCCTCCGCCCCCACCTCCGGCAATGGTGGTTGGCGCGGAGCAATTCGACCTACTAGTGCAGCAGGTCAGAGGCCTCACTGAAGCTGTGCAGGCCATGCAACAGCAGCAGCAGCCGCAGGCATCAGTGCGACTGGAGAGAGCATCACCAGAACTCCAAAATCCGGCGGTAGGACGGGCCACTTGGGCCAGCCACCCGTCTTTCTCGAAAGACGAATCCGAGGGTGGAGAGCCCTCAGTCAGATCACGATTCCACCCTGGAAGATCTCTACCTCCATTCTGCCAGAAGACCCTCGAGACCCGTAGTCGAGAGGATTTTCTGGATCGGAGGCTCCAGGAGATGAACCGACAGATCGAAGAACTCCGCCACGCTCCCTCCGCTTATGGTGAGGAATTTGTACTGACCCTCTCTTTTCTCAAATGATCATGCAGGAACCGATCCCGCCAAACTTCAAGCTCCCTCAATTTGAAAGCTACGACGGGGCTTCGGACCCAGTTGACCACCTGGAGGCCTTCCGAACGATGATGCTGCTTCATGGCGCGCCCGACGCCATTCTATGCCGAGCCTTCCCATCCACCTTGAAGGAGCGGCGAGAAACTGGTACTCGATGCTAAAGTCGGGTACCATCTTTTCTTTGATCAGATGAGCCACCAGTTTGTGGCTCATTTTGTTAGCAGCCGCATCCCCAGAAGGGTTCGAAGTCCCTCATCAACATCAAGCAGAGGGAGGGGGAGTCCATTCGGGCCTACATCAACCATTTCAATGTCGCCGCATTGGAGGTCCGAAATTTGGACCAATCGGTAGCGATGGCCATCCTGAAAGGCGGCCTTCAGAAGAATGACCTTTTATTCTCTCTGGAAAAGAAGTACCCCAGGAATTTTGCTGACCTATTGGCTCAGGCCGAAGGGTACGCCCGAGCGAAAGAAGCCTTCAAAATGAAGGATGAGGAGACCGCGAGAGAGCGGCAGGCGGGAGACTCGAGTAAGCCCGCAATCGAAAAAGGGTCGAGAGAAGCTCGCCACGTTCTCGAACTCCTCTCGGGCACAAGTGCATCCAGACTCCCTCCGAGCATGCAGGCAGAGAAGCCCGAGCGCCGGGCTCGACGGAGCTCTCCCCCAGGAAGATTCCACAGCTACGGCCCCCTCAACGCATCGAAAACCCAGGTGCTGATGGAGGTCAGAGAGCAGCTCCCAAGCAGAGAGGATGCGCACGCACCCCGAGAAGTGCAATCCTAACAAGTTCTGCCTCTACCATCGTGACCACGGCTACGACACGGAGGAATGCATCCAGCTCCGAGATGAGATCGAGGAGCTCATCCGACGAGGTCGACTCGATAGGTTCATTAGGCCCGGTCTGAGGGTAGAGAAGATCGGCCAAGGCCCTGCGCAGCCTAAGCCCCAAGGGGAGAAGAGCAGCCCAGAGATCGGCCTCCAATTGGGATCATCAACTCCATCTCCAGAGGACCTTGACAGGAAGCAGACCTTCCACGGCCCTGAGATTCGAAAACTTGTAAATGTATAACGAACGACTCTACTTTAAATCAAGATTCCTTTCAGATCTGCACATCTTTTCCTTTTTGGCATGGACTTGTAACGATAGGGGACGACCCCGTCGGACAACGAAAACAAACCCCAATATGGGCAACGTCGAAGGCCCGATTATTTGTAGATCGGATGGGAGGAGAGGCCATACAGCGCCCATATGTGCCCCCATAGCCATGTTAGGGCAGGAGGAGAACCTCGCCCTAACATGAGCAAGGTCGAAGGCCTGGTTATAGACCGAATGGGGGGAGAGGCCATACAGCGCCCATATGCGCCCCCACAGCCATGTTAGGGACAGGAGGAGAACCTCGCCCTAACATGAGCAAGGTCGAAGGCCCAGTTATTTGTAGACCGGATGGGGGGAGAGGCCATACAGCGCCCATATGCGCCCCCACAGCCATGTTAGGGATAGGAGGAGAACCTCGCCTAACATGAGCAAGGTCGAAACCAGTTATTTGTAGACCGGATGGGGGGAGAGGCCATACAGCACCCATATGCGCCCCCACAGCCATATTAGGGACAGAAGAAGAACCTCATCCTAACATGAGTAAGATCGAAGGTCCGGTTGTTTGTAGATCAGATGGGGGGAGAGGCCATACAGCGCCCATATGTGCCCCCACAGCCCCATTAGGAACAGAAGGAGAATCTCATCCTAACCTGAGCTGAAATCGATCACATCAAAAATAGGGGAAGAACCTCGTCTCGACACCAATTAAGGTCCGGCCATTCGAGACCCAGCAAGAAAGAAGGAGGAAAATGTGAAGGAACAGCGGCGGACTATCCCAACGAAAAACAGAGGCCGAACTACACTAAAAGCACAAAGGACCTCATCTCCATGAAGAGGGAGGAAGAGAAAGTAAGATCTACGATCACGAACAAAGAGGCAAATCGACACGGCGATGGATAGAAACATCCAAGCGGCGTCGACACCAAACCAATCAAAAGCACAAGAAACTCGGTAATGACGAGCAAGGAACCTTCGAACAACATCGACATCGGCAGAACAGAAATGAAAGAAGTCCGGTGCACGACAATTCAACACGACGTATGGGTAAGGTAACAAAAACCTCTTCATTTCATTAGCAAAATGTGCATTACAGAGCCCTTGAGGTGAAGAAAAAGATGACAAGAAAAGCAAGCCGATGCGATGATGACCAAGAACCTCCCGACGACACCGGCATCAAAAAGAAAAACAAAAATAACCACGACAACAACAATGACGACAACAAACAGACAAGCGGCAAAAGAAGACACTTAGAGGGACGAAGGACAAAAAGAGCCCTAAGGGGCCCGGCTTCCTCCGACTTCGAACTTTCGGCTTGACCCTCATCAGGGAGTGCCTTAAGCCTCGACTTCTCCTTCCAATTCTTCTCTCTCATTAGCATTTTATATATCTCTGATGAAGTGCTGGCTTTCATTCTCCGCCTCTCGATGCCTCTTTCTCAGGACCTCGGATTCCGCCTCTGCGTCCTTGACTGCCCGCTGCTCGTACACCAGCTGGATCTTCAATTGCTACAGTTCGGCCTTCCCCTCCCCAAGGATGATGGATAGCTCTTCTACGGTTCTTCTCAGGGATTGGAGTTCGTCGGGACCCTGAATGGGAGTAAACTGAGCCCCTTCAGCTAGCTGCCTTTGAAGGCGGCAACCTCGTCGGTCGCCATCTTGAGCTTCCCCCTGTATTCATCCACCTGCCTGCACCAGCCGGCCCGGTACGCGTCATAGCTCGCCTCGGCATCTTGGAGCTGTTGCTGAAGGTCGGAGACCTTCTTCGACCATTCCCGATCGCTGTCGGCCGAGTCGAAAGCCGGGACAAGCTTCCTGCCAACTGGCTAATCTCTCCTGTGCAGCCGACAGCTCCACTCTGAGAGAACTGATCTTGGCAGCTTGAGCCAAGATCGATCGCTGGCGGCTTCTTGTGTTCCTCGAGCTCCTTCTCGAAGTTCGCTTTCCTCTGCTGTACTCCATGATCCCCTTCACGTGGAGGTTCCGAAAGCGGGTGGCCTCCGCGTAGCTTCAGAGTGGCTCTCCTCAATCTGCGAAGCTCGCCATCCATCTCTTTCGACCTTTTTGTTAAATGATGAACTTCTTCTTCAGACGTTGGATCGCGACTTCAGCGGAATCCCCTGTGGCAGGGAAGGCTTCGCAGGACACTGCCATCGGGAGACAAAAGCGTCAAGGCGCATCTCATTGCATAAAGCAAAACAAAAAAAAGGGGAGCAAAGTGGAGAAGCCCTCCAAAAGGAGAAACCCAATTTTATTGATTGAATGTTTCTTAAAGACAAGAGGAAAAGAAAAATTACAATAAAAGAAAAATACAAAGTCAGAGGTCTCAGACCTCTGAAGTAGGAGTTGGGGAGCTCGGTGTCCCGGAAGGGGGGCTGCGGTGGCAGTAGCAGTGGGAGAGGGACCGGCTTCATCTTCAGATGCCTCGCCCAAGAAGCTGAGATCGAGCTCGAAAATTTTCTGACCACCTTCTCCTGGCAGAGCTCGAATCCCTTGATGAATGCTTCTTGGCCGAACTTGACGTTCAGGTCCCTCATCTCCGCAGAGGCCTTGAACTCCTCCACCGCTAGAACCCTGGCCTCCGAGATAGGATCGGGATATGCTCCACCAAATTTGCGACCTCGCCTCTGCCTTCCTCACCGTCTCCTCCGAGGTCTGCTTCTCTTTCTCCAGGGCTGCTTTTCTCTCTCCAGGGCCTCTTGGAGGGTGACTACCTCGGCTGCCTTTTCTTTGAGGTGAGCGACTTCGGCCCGACGACTCTCCTCCGCCTGGATGGCATCCCTCCTCGCCCGGTTCGTCGCCTCGATATTGGCAAGGAGCTGGTGCCCGATCTGCAAGGGGCTAGGAGGTCAGAACGAAGGTTGAGAAGCTAATTAAACGAAGGAGCGAGGAGAAGGGGGAAGGTGAATCTGTTTACCTCGAGAAAGGACCCTAGGGAGTCCCAAACCAGCTGTTCGGGATCGAGCGATCAATCCTCTGGATGACCTCGGGCAGGATGCAGCCGTCAATCAGCCGCTTTATCAAGTCCTGTCATTGAAGGGATTCTCCCCCGGCTCTTCTTCGAACCATGGGACTCTTCGATGGCGGCCCGACGGCTACTCACCCTGCGGGCCACCGACTTCCTTCTCCTCCCCCTCTCGACCCCGGGCACCTTCGGAACGGACCCCCGAAACGGAACCTCAGTGGGGGGACTCCTTGAAGAGGCCGGGGAGCCGGAGGTTCGGCGTCCGAAGGAACGTCGACTGCGAAGGCCGCCTGGCAGGCGTGGCGAGCTCGTCTCCTCCGTTCTAGCCTTCTTTCCGATCCGGAGGCCGCGACGCCTTTCCTCTTGTGAGCCTTGAGGCCCCTGGCGAGCATCCGTGCTGCTTCGGCATCCATTCTGAAAAAAAAAAAAGAAAAAAGAGAGAGGAAAAGAGATCAGTAAAAAAAAAAGGGAGAAGGAAAAAAGAGAGAGAAGAAGAGCGGGAGAAAAAAAAAGGAAGGAAAGATGGGATACTCGCAGGATCCAGGGACTCAAGCCGATGTTGAACAAAAACTGCTCCTTCAGAAGGTTGGGAAGGGAAGGAGTTGAGTAACTAAGAAGTTTTCGGCGGCCTGAAGGTCGTCCTCCCCCAAGCTAGGAGCCCTGCGGACAGAGTCCCTTAGGGAGCCCCAAGGGGGCAGTCCCAGCCTCAAGGTCGGGCAATGGACGAAGAGGTACTTCCCCTTCCAGTTATGGATTGAAGAGGGAGCACCTTTCAGCAACCCCTTCTTGCCAAACTGGGGGAGAAATACCACCAGTCCTTTGCCGAGGGTGCGCTTGAAGGTGTAGAAATGCCTAAACAAAGAAAGGGACGGCTGAACTTCGACTACGTGGCAAAGGGAGAGGAACCCTATCAAAAACCTAAAGGAATTCGACGCAACCGAAGCTAAAGAAATATCTAAGAAATGAAAAAGGACGACGACGAAGGGCGAAAGCGGAAGTCGGAGTCCAGCACGGAAGGCCTCCTGATACAGGCAGAAACGACAGGTGGGGGGGTGCTAGCCCAGTCGGAGGGACCAGGAAGCTCCAGATCATACTCCGGAGGAACTCATACTGAACCCTTATCAGTAGAAGTTCGTCCAGAGTCAGAGAACAAGGAATGGCACCCGACGCAAAAATCGGGCAGGGCCCAGCCCTAGATGTGGTTCGTCTACAGCTGGGGGTTTTGGGAGCTGAGGCGGACGAACTCCTGGAATCACTAGAGGCGGAGGTGCCGGAGGACATTTCAAACAAAGACCCTAAAGATCCTGGAGAAATCAGGCAGGATAAGAGGCGAAAGGTTTGCAGGAGACCAACCAAGGAAATGCGGCAGAAGAAAAATGGAGGAGAAAAGGCCCTAGATGGCAGAAGAGAAATGAAAGTTCGAGACTAACCTAGATCGCTTCGAAGGATGCAGAGGGGCGAGGACAGGGATGACTCGAAGAATGCTTAGGGCCAAGGTGGACGCCAAAGAGGGTCAGAGCTCTCGGAGAGAAGCAGACACCAACAGAACTCTCAGGCGGAATGAGACTCCTGAAGGCGGAAAGGCGGTTTAAATAGACCCTGGGATCCGATGCTATAATGATCGCAGATCTCCCCAGCCGACCCACGCTCGCCACGTGTCCCACTCACCACCGCAAGCGGCTAAAAGTGGTTGACAGCTGACAGAGCCATTACTAGCCGTACCTGGGCCAACGCACCACGAGAATTTTGAAAGGTCCCTTCGGATTGCCCCGATTTGAAAAGACCCAGCAGCGCGCATTAAATGCCAGAATATCTGGGGGATCGTGCACGGGATTCAAGGGACAACTTCAGCTGTGAAAATTTCTCTGTACTTCCTTCATTCGAAACTCGAACTTGAAAGTAGGAGACTGGTGTTGGGTATAAAATACCTCCCAACCAAGTTCATGACAGGAATGACCCTCCGGAGATTCTACCGACTTCCGACCTTCGGCGACATCTCTCGAACCTCTCTGGCGGCCGAGCCTCCGCAACACCCCAAGTTTTGCCGACGGATAAGCCCCCACCACGTCGACTCGGATTTTTCACGACGGACGGACTCCACCCAAGTTTCCACGATGATCGACCACCTTCTAGACTTCGCCCCGGACTCTTACGGGAGCCGGACTTCTCCCCGACTCTGGCTACATGGTAGACTTCGCCCGGACTCCTACGGGAGCTGGACTTTGCCCCGACGTCAATCGCAGAAAGACTTTGTCCGGACTCCTACGGGAGCCGGACTTTGCCCCCGACTTCAATTGTAGGTAGACTTCGTCCGGACTCCTACGGAAGCCGGACTTCGCCCCAACATCAATTCGCAGGAAGACTTCGTCTGGACTCCTACGAGAGCCGGACTTCATCCCCCGACTCCGGCTGCAGGAGGACTTCGTCCGGACTCCTACGGGAGTCGGACTTCGTCCCCGACTTCAATTGCAGGTAGACTTCGCCTGGACTCCTACGAGAGCCGGACTTTGCCCCCGACTTCAATTGCAGGTAGACTTCGCCCGGACTCCTATGGGAGCCGGACTTCGCCCTGACGTCAATCGCAGGAAGACTTCATCCGGACTCCTACGGGAGCCGGACTTCGTCTCCGATTCCGACTGCAGGAGGACTTCGTCCGAACTCCTATGGGAGTCAGACTTCGCCCTCGACTTCAATTGCAGGTAGACTTCGCCCGACTCCTATGGGAGCCGGACTTCCCCCGACTTCAATTGCAGGTAGACTTCCCGGACTCCTACGGGAGCCGGACTTCGCCCCCGATTCAATTGCAGGTAGACTTCGTCGGACTCCTACGGGAGCCGGACTTCGTCCCCGACTGGCTGCAGGAGACTTCGTCCGGACTCCTACGGGAGCCGGACTTCGCCCCGACTCATTGCAGGAGACTTCGTCCGGACTCCTACGGGAGCCGGACTTCCCCCGACTCAATTGCAGGTAGACTTCCCGGACTCCTACGGGAGCCGGACTTCGCCCCGACTTCAATTGCAGGTAGACTTCGTCCAGACTCCTATGGGAGCCGGACTTCGTCCCGACTCCAGCTGCAGGAGGACTTCGTCCACTCCTACGGAAGCCTGGACTTCGCCCCCGACTTCAATTGCAGGTAGACTTCGTCCGGACTCCTACGGGAGCCGGACTTACCCCGACTTCAATTGCAGGTAGACTTCGTCCGGACTCCTACTGGGAGCCGGACTTGTCTCCCGACTCCAATTGCAGGAGGACTTCGTCCGGACTCCTACGGGAGCCGGACTTCGCCCCGACTTCTGCAGGTAGACTTCGCCCGGACTCCTACGGGAGCCGGACTTCGCCCCGACTTCAATTACAGGAAGACTTCGTCCGGACTCCTATGGGAGCCGGACTTCGTCCCCGACTCCGCTGCAGGAAGACTTCGTCCGG